>NW_027512183.1:0-16237 GCF_048772815.1 Callospermophilus lateralis
AGTATCATCAAGTTTGGGTGAAAAAATATTTGCTGGTATTTCGGAAACTCGTTATTTCTTAGAAGCTTGGCAACCCCTCTCAATGAAAGTGGTTTTCCACAGTCTGTGCCTAGGGCTACTTGAAGAGGAAACAAACCATAGAGACAAAACTGAGAACTCCTTTATTTTGTCAAGTTTCAAAGAGCTACTACAATCCATGTTGGATTTAAAGATCCAAATTCATCTATCTATATAGGAGAGAACAGAGAGAAACCTAAATATAAAAACTGCTACTGTAGACGAACGCTTCAAACTAGACGAACAAAATTTGGTGAGCCAAGTGGGATTTGTGTACTGATCATTACCACCAAGTATCATCAAGATTGGGTGAAAAAATATTTGCTGGTATTATGGAAACCCGTTATTTCTTAGAAGGTTGGCAACCCATCTCAATGAAAGTGCTTCCACAGTCTGTGCCTAGGGCTACTTGAAGAGGAAACAAACCATAGAGACAAAACTGAGAACTCCATTATTTTGTGAAGTTTCAAAGAGCTACTACAATCCATGTTGGATTTAGAGTTCCAAATTCATCTATCTATATAGGAGAGAACAGAGAGAAACCTAAATATAAAAACTGCTACTGTAGACGAACGCTTCAACCTAGAAGAACAAAATTTGGTGAGCCAAGTGGGATTTGTGTACTGATCATTACCACCAAGTATCATCAAGATTGGGTGAAAAAATATTTGCTGGTATTTCGGAAACTTGTAATTTCTTAGAAGCTTGGCAAACTCTCTCAATGAAAGTGCTTTTCCACAGTCTGTGCCTAGGGCTACTTGAAGAGGAAACAAACCATAGAGACAAACTGAGAACTCCTTTATTTTGTCAAGTTTCAAAGAGCTACTACAAACCATGTTGGATTTAGAATTACAAATTCAAATATCTATATAGGAGAGAACAGAGGGAAACCTAAATAAAAAACTTCTACTGTAGGCGAACGCTTCAACCTAGAAGAACACAATTTGGTGACCCAAGTGGGATTTGTGTACTGATTATTAGCAACCAGTATCATCAAGATTGGGTGAAACAATATTTGCTGGTACTTCGGAAACTCGTTATTTCTTAGAAGCTTGGCAACCCCTCTCAATGAAAGTGCTTTTCCAGAGTCTGCGCCTAGGGCTCCTTGAAGAGGAAACAAACCATAGAGACAAACTCAGAACTCCTTTATTTTGTCAAGTTTCAAAGAGCTACTACATCCATGTTGGATTTAGAGTTCCAAATTCATCTATCTATATAGGAGAGAACAGAGAGAATCCTAAATATAAAAACTGCTACTGTAAACGAACGCTTCAACCTAGAGAACCAAATTTGGTGAGCCAAGTGGGATCTTGTACTGATCATTACCACCAAGTATCATCAATATTGGTTAAAAAAATATTTGCTGGTATTTCGGAAAATCGTTATTTCTTAGAAGCTTGGCAACCCCTCTCAATGAAAGTGCTTTTCCACAGTCTGTGCCTAGGGCTACTTGAAGAGGAAACAAACCATAGAGACAAAACTGAGAACTCCTTTATTTTGTCAAGTTGCAAGAGCTACTACAATCCATGTTGGATTTAGAGTTCCAAATTCATCTATCTATATAGGAGAGAACAGAGAGAAACCTAAATATAAAACTGCTACTGTAGACGAACGCTTCAACCTAGAAAACAAAATTTGGTGAGCCAAGTGGGATTTGTGTACTGTTCATTACCACCAAGTATCATCAAGATTGGGTGAAAAATATTTACTGGTATTTCGGAACTTGTAATTTCTTAGAGATTGGCAAACTCTCTCAATGAAAGTGCTTTCCACAGTCTGTGCCTAGTCCTCTTGAAGAGGAAACAAACCATAGAGACAAAACTGAGAACTCCTTTATTTTGTCAAGTTTCAAAGAGCTACTAAAAACCATGTTGGATTTAGAGTTCCAAATTCATCTATCTCTACATGAGAGAACAGAGTGAAACCTAAATATAAAAACTGATACTGTAGACGAACGCTTCAACCTAGAGAACAAAATTTGGTGAGCCAAGTGGGATCTGTGTACTGTCATTAACACCCAGTGTCATCAAGATTGGTGAAAAATATTTGCTGGTATTTCGGAAACTTGTAATTTCTTAGAAGCTTGGGCAAACTCTCTCAATGAAGTGCTTTCCACAGTCTTTGCCTAGGGCTACTTGAAGAGGAAACAAACCATAGAGACAAAACTGAGAACTCCTTTATTTTGTCAAGTTTCAAAGAGCTACTACAAACCATGTTGGATTTAGAGTTCCAAATTCATATATCTATATAGGAGAGAACAGAGGGATACCTAAATATAAAATCTTCCACTGTAGGCGAACGCTTCAACCTAGAAGAACACAATTTGGTAAGCCAAGTGGGGTTTGTGTACTGATCATTAGCAACCAGTATCATCAAGATTGGGTGAAAAATATTTGCTGGTACTTGGGAAACTCGTTATTTCTTAGAAGCTTGGCAACCCCTCTCAATGAAAGTGCTTTTCCACAGTCTGCGCCTAGGGCTACTTGAAGAGGAAACAAAACATAGAGACAAAACTGAGAACTCCTTTATTTTGTCAAGTTACAAAGTGCTACTACAAACCATGTTGGATTTACAGTTCCAAATTCATCTATCTATATATGAGAGAACAGAGTGAAACCTAAATATAAAAACGGCTACTGTAGACAAACGCTTCAACCTAGAAGAACATAACTTGGTTAGCCAAACGGGTACTGTGTACTGATCATTACCACCAAGTATCATCAAGATTGGGTGAAAAAATATTTGCTGATATTTCGGAAACTCGTTATTTCTTACAAGCTTGGCAACCCCTCTCAATGAAAGTGGTTTTCCACAGTCTGTGCCTAGGGCTACTTGAAGAGGAAACAAACAATAGAGACAAAACTCAGAACTCTTTATTTTGTCGAGTTTCAAAGAGCTACTACAAACCATGTTGGATTTAGAGTTCCAAATTCATCTATCTATATATGATAGAACAGAGTGAAACCTAAATATAAAAACTGCTACTGTAGACGAACGCTTCAACCTAGAAGAACAAAATTTGGTGAGCCAAGTGGGATTTGTGTACTGATCATTAGCAACCAGTATCATCAAGATTGGGTGAAAAAATATTTGCTGATATTTCGGAAACTCGTTATTTCTTAGAAGCTTGGCAACCCCTTCAATGAAGAGGTTTTCCACAGTCTGTGCCTAGGGCTATTGAAGAGGAAGAAATCATAGAGACAAAACTCAGAACTCTTTATTTTGTCAAGTTTCAAAGAGCTACTACAAACCATGTTGGATTTAGAGTTCCAAATTCATCTATCTATATATGAGAGAACAGAGTGAAACCTAAATATAAAAACTGATACTGTAGACGAACGCTTCAACCTAAAAGAACAAAATTTGGTGAGCCAAGTGGGATCTGTGTCCTGATCATTACCACCAAGTATCATCAAGTTTGGGTGAAAAATATTTGCTGGTATTTCGGAAACTCGTTATTTCTTAGAAGCTTGGCAACCCCTCTCAATGAAAGTGGTTTTCCACAGTCTGTGCCTAGGGCTACTTGAAGAGGAACAAACCATAGAGACAAAACTGAGAACTCTTTATTTTGTCAAGTTTCAAGAGCTACTACAATCCATGTTGGATTTAAAGATCCAAATTCATCTATCTATATAGGAGAGAACAGAGAGAAACCTAAATATAAAAACTGCTACTGTAGACGAACGCTTCAAACTAGACGAACAAAATTTGGTGAGCCAAGTGGGATTTGTGTACTGATCATTACCACCAAGTATCATCAAGATTGGGTGAAAAATATTTGCTGGTATTATGGAAACCCGTTATTTCTTAGAAGGTTGGCAACCATCTCAATGAAAGTGCTTCCACAGTCTGTGCCTAGGGCTACTTGAAGAGGAAACAAACCATAGAGACAAAACTGAGAACTCCATTATTTTGTGAAGTTTCAAAGAGCTACTACAATCCATGTTGGATTTAGAGTTCCAAATTCATCTATCTATATAGGAGAGAACAGAGAGAAACCTAATATAAAACTGCTACTGTAGACGAACGCTTCAACCTAGAAGAACAAAATTTGGTGAGCCAAGTGGGATTTGTGTACTGATCATTACCACCAAGTATCATCAAGATTGGGTGAAAAAATATTGCTGGTATTTCGGAAACTTGTAATTTCTTAGAAGCTTGGCAAACTCTCTCAATGAAAGTGCTTTTCCACAGTCTGTGCCTAGGGCTACTTGAAGAGGAAACAAACCATAGAGACAAAACTGAGAACTCCTTTATTTTGTCAAGTTTCAAAGAGCTACTACAAACCATGTTGGATTTAGAATTACAAATTCAAATATCTATATAGGAGAGAACAGAGGGAAACCTAATATAAAAACTTCTACTGTAGGCGAACGCTTCAACCTAGAAGAACACAATTTGGTGACCCAAGTGGGATTTGTGTACTGATTATTAGCAACCAGTATCATCAAGATTGGGGTGAAACAATATTTGCTGGTACTTCGGAAACTCGTTATTTCTTAGAAGCTTGGCAACCCCTCTCAATGAAAGTGCTTTTCCAGAGTCTGCGCCTAGGGCTCCTTGAAGAGGAAACAAACCATAGAGACAAAACTCAGAACTCCTTTATTTTGTCAAGTTTCAAAGAGCTACTACAATCCATGTTGGATTTAGAGTTCCAAATTCATCTATCTATATAGGAGAGAACAGAGAGAATCCTAAATATAAAACTGCTACTGTAAACGAACGCTTCAACCTAGAAGAACCAAATTTGGTGAGCCAAGTGGGATCTGTGTACTGATCATTACCACCAAGTATCATCAATATTGGTTAAAAAAATATTTGCTGGTATTTCGGAAAATCGTTATTTCTTAGAAGCTTGGCAACCCCTCTCAATGAAAGTGCTTTTCCACAGTCTGTGCCTAGAGCTACTTGAAGAGGAAACAAACCATAGAGACAAAACTGAGAACTCCTTTATTTTGTCAAGTTGCAAAGAGCTACTACAATCCATGTTGGATTTAGAGTTCCAAATTCATCTATCTATATAGGAGAGAACAGAGAGAACCTAAATATAAAAACTGCTACTGTAGACGAACGCTTCAACCTAGAAGAACAAAATTTGGTGAGCCAAGTGGGATTTGTGTACTGTTCATTACCACCAAGTATCATCAAGATTGGGTGAAAAATATTTACTGGTATTCGGAAACTTGTAATTTCTTAGAAGATTGGCAAACTCTCTCATGAAAGTGCTTTCCACAGTCTGTGCCTAGTCCTCTTGAAGAGGAAACAAACCATAGAGACAAAACTGAGAACTCCTTTATTTTGTCAAGTTTCAAAGAGCTACTACAAACCATGTTGGATTTAGAGTTCCAAATTCATCTATCTCTACATGAGAGAACAGAGTGAAACCTAAATATAAAACTGATACTGTAGACGAACGCTTCAACCTAGAAGAACAAAATTTGGTGAGCCAAGTGGGATCTGTGTACTGATCATTAACACCCAGTGTCATCAAGATTGGGTGAAAAATATTTGCTGGTATTTCGGAAACTTGTAATTTCTTAGAAGCTTGGCAAACTCTCTCAATGAAAGTGCTTTTCCACAGTCTTTGCCTAGGGCTACTTGAAGAGGAAACAAACCATAGAGACAAAACTGAGAACTCCTTTATTTTGTCAAGTTTCAAAGAGCTACTACAAACCATGTTGGATTTAGAGTTCCAAATTCATATATCTATATAGGAGAGAACAGAGTGAAACCTAAATATAAAACGGCTACTGTAGACAAACGCTTCAACCTAGAAGAACATAACTTGGTTAGCCAAGCGGGTACTGTGTACTGATCATTACCACCAAGTATCATCAAGATTGGGTGAAAAATATTGCTGATATTTCGGAACTCGTTATTTCTTACAAGCTTGGCAACCCTTCTCAATGAAAGTGGTTTTCCACAGTCTGTGCCTAGGGCTACTTGAAGAGGAAACAAACCATAGAGACAAAACTGAGAACTCCTTTATTTTGTCAAGTTTCAAAGAGCTACTACAAACCATGTTGGATTTAGAGTTACAAATTCATATATCTATATAGGAGAGAACAGAGGGAAACCTAAATATAAAAATTTCTACTGTAGGCGAACGCTTCAACCTAGAAGAACACATTTGGTGACCCAAGTGGGATTTGTGTACTGATTATTAGCAACCAGTATCATCAAGATTGGGTGAAAAATATTTGCTGGTACTTCGGTAAATCGTTATTTCTTAGAAGCTTGGCAACCCCTCTCAATGAAAGTGCTTTTCCAGAGTCTGCGCCTAGGGCTACTTGAAGAGGAAACAAACCATAGAGACAAAACTCAGAACTCCTTTATTTTGTCAAGTTCAAAGAGCTACTACAATCCATGTTGGATTTAGAGTTCCAAATTCATCTATCTATATAGGAGAGAACAGAGAGAAACCTAAATATAAAAACTGCTACTGTAGAAGAACGCTTCAACCTAGAAGAACCAAATTTGGTGAGCCAAGTGGGATCTGTGTACTGATCATTACCACCAAGTATCATCAAGATTGGGTGAAAAATATTTGCTGGTATTTCGGAAACTCGTTATTTCTTAGAAGCTTGGCAACCCCTCTCAATGAAAGTGCTTTCCACAGTCTGTGCCTAGGGCTACTTGAAGAGGAAACAAACCATAGAGACAAAACTGAGAACTCCTTTATTTTGTCAAGTTTCAAAGAGCTACTACAATCCATGTTGGATTTAGAGTTCCAAATTCATCTATCTATATAGGAGAGAACAGAGAGAAACCTAAATAAAAACTGCTACTGTAGACGAACGCTTCAACCTAGAAGAACCAAATTGGTGAGCCAAGTGGGATCTGTGTACTGATCATTACCACCAAGTATCATCAAGATTGGGTGAAAAAATATTTGCTGGTATTTCGGAAACTTGTAATACTTAGAAGCTTGGCAACTCTCTCAATGAAAGTGCTTTTCCACAGTCTGTGCCTAGGGCTACTTGAAGAGGAAACAAACCATAGAGACAAAACAGAGAACTCCTTTATTTTGTCAAGTTCAAAGAGCTACTACAAACCATGTTGGATTTAGAGTTACAAATTCATATATCAATATAGGAGAGAACAGAGGGAAACCTAAATATAAAAACTTCTACTGTAGGCGAACGCTTCAACCTAGAAGAACACAATTTGGTGAGCCTAGTGGGATTTTTGTACTGATCATTAGCAACCAGTATCATCAAGATTGGAAGAAAAACATTTGCTGGTACTTCGGAAACTCGTTATTTCTTAGAAGCTTGGCAACCCCTCTCAATGAAAGTGCTTTTCCAGAGTCTGCGCCTAGGGCTACTTGAAGAGGAAACAAACATAGAGAAAAAAACTCAGAACTCCTTTATTTTGTCAAGTTTCAAAGAGCTACTACAAACCATGTTGGATTTAGAGTTCCAAATTCATCTATCAATATATGAGAGAACAGAGTGAAACCTAAATATAAAAACGACTACTGTAGACGAACGCTTCAACCTAGAAGAACAAAATTTGGTGAGCGAAGTGGGATCTGTGTACTGATCATTACCACCAAGTATCATCAAGTTTGGGTCAAAAAATATTTGCTGGTATTTCAGAAACTCGTTATTTCTTAGAAGCTTGGCAACGCCTCTCAATGAAAGTGGTTTTCCAAAGTCTATGCCTAGGGTTACTTGAAGAGGAAACAAAACCATAAAGACAAAACTCAGAACTCCTTTATTTTGTCAAGTTTCAAAGAGCTACTACAAACCATGTTGGATTTAGAGTTCCAATTCATCTATCTATATAGGAGAGAACAGAGAGATACCTAAATATAAAAACTGCTACTGTAGACGAACACTTCAACCTAGAAGAACAAAATTTGCTGAGCCAAGTGGGATCTGTGTAGTGATCATTACCACCAAGTATCATCAAGATTGGGTGATAAAATATTTGCTGGTACTTCGGAAACTCGTTATTTCTTAGAAGCTGGCAACCCCTCTCAATGAAAGTGCTATTCCACAGTCTGCGCCTAGGGCTACTTGAAGAGGAAACAAACCATAGAGACAAACTCAGAACTGCTTTATTTTGTCAAGTTTCAAAGAGCTACTACAAACCATGTTGGATTTAGAGTTCCAAATTCATCTATCTATATATGAGAGAACAGAGTGAAACCTAAATATAAAAACTGCTACTGTAGACGAACGCTTCAACCTAGAAGAACAAACTTTGGTGAGCCAAGTGGGATCTGTGTACTGATCATTACCACCAAGTATCATCAAGATTGGGTGAAAAAATATTTGCTGGTATTTCGGAAACTCGTTATTTCTTAGAAGCTTGGCAACCCTCTCAATCAAGTGGTTTTCCACAGCCTGTGCCTAGGGCTACTTGAAGAGGAAACAAACCATAGAGACAAAACTGAGAACTCCTTTATTTTGTCAAGTTTCAAAGAGCTACTACAATCCATGTTGGATTAAAGTTCCAAATTCATCTATCTATATAGGAGAGAACAGAGAGAAACCTAAATATAAAAACTGCTACTGTAGACGAACGCTTCAACCTAGACGAACAAAATTTGGTGAGCCAAGTCGGATTTGTGTACTGATCATTACCACCAAGTATCATCATGATTGGGTGAAAAAATATTTGCTGGTATTATGGAAACTCGTTATTTCTTAGAAGCTTGGCAACCCCTCTCAATGAAATTGCTTTTCCACAGTCTGTGCCTAGGGCTATTTGAAGAGGAAACAAACCATAGAGACAAAACTGAGAACTCCTTTATTTTGTCAAGTTTCAAAGAGCTACTACAAACCATGTTGGATTTAGAGTTCCAAATTCATGTATCTATATAGGAGAGAACAGAGCAAAACCTAAATATAAAAACTTCTACTGTAGGCGAACGCTTCAACCTAGAAGAACAAAATTTGGTGAGCCAAGTGGGATCTGTGTACTGATCATTACCAAAATATCATCAAGATTGGGTGAAAAAATATTTGCTGCTATTTCGAAAACTCGTTATTTCTTAAAAGCTTGGCAACCCCTCTCAATGAAAGTGCTTTTCCACAGTCTGTGCCTAGGGCTACTGGAAGAGGAAACAAACCATAGAGACAAAACTGAGAACTCCTTTATTTTGTCAAGTTTCAAAGAGCTACTACAATCCATGTTGGATTTAGAGTTCCAAATTCATCTATCTATATAGGAGAGAACAGAGAGAAACCTAAATATAAAAATTGCTACTGTAGACGAACGCTTCAACCTAGAAGAACAAAATTTGGTGAGCCAAGTGGGATTTGTGTACTGATCATTACCACCAAGTATCATCAAGATTTTGTGAAAAAATATTTGCTGGTATTTCGGAAACTCGTTATTTCTTAGAAGCTTGGCAACCCCTCTCAATCAAGTGGTTTTCCACAGTCTGTGCCTAGGGCTACTTGAAGAGGAAACAAACCATAGAGACAAAACTGAGAACTCCTTTATTTTGTCAAGTTTCAAAGAGCTACTACAATCCATGTTGGATTTAAAGTTCCAAATTCATCTATCTATATAGGAGAGAACAGAGAGAATCCTAAATATAAAAACTGCTACTGTAGACGAACGCTTCAACCTAGACGAACAAAATTTGGTGAGCCAAGTGGGATTTGTGTACTGATCATTACCACCAAGTATCATAAAGATTGGGTGAAAAAATATTTGCTGGTATTATGGAAACTCGTTATTTCTTAGAAGCTTGGCAACCCCTCTCAATGAAATTGCTTTTCCACAGTCTGTGCCTAGGGCTATTTGAAGAGGAAACAAACGATAGAGACAAAACTGAGAACTCCTTTATTTTGTCAAGTTTCAAAGAGCTACTACAAACCATGTTGGATTTAGAGTTCCAAATTCATGTATCTATATAGGAGAGAACAGAGCTAAACCTAAATATAAAAACTTCTACTGTAGGCGAACGCTTCAACCTAGAAGAACAAAATTTGGTGAGCCAAGTGGGATCTGTGTACTGATCATTACCACCAAGTATCATCAAGATTGGGTGAAAAAATATTTGCTGCTATTTCGAAAACTCGTTATTTCTTAAAAGCTTGGCAAACCCTCTCAATGAAAGTGCTTTTCCACAGTCTGTGCCTAGGGCTACTTGAAGAGGAAACAAACCATAGAGACAAAACTGAGAACTCCTTTATTTTGTCAAGTTTCAAAGAGCTACTACAATCCATGTTGGATTTAGAGTTCCAAATTTATCTATCTATATAGGAGAGAACAGAGAGAAACCTAAATATAAAAATTGCTACTGTAGACGAACGCTTCAACCTAGAAGAACATAATTTGGTGAGCCAAGTGGGATTTGTGTACTGATCATTACCACCAAGTATCATCAAGATTGGGTGAAAAAATATTTGCTGGTATTATGGAAACTCGTTATTTCTTAGAAGCTTGGCAACCCCTCTCAATGAAATAGCTTTTCCACAGTCTGTGCCTAGGGCTACTTGAAGAGGAAACAAACCATAGAGACAAAACTAAGAACTCCTTTATTTTGTCAAGTTTCAAAGAGCTACTACAAACCATGTTGGATTTAGAGTTCCAAATTCATCTATCTATATAGGAGAGAACAGAGAGATACCTAAATATAAAAACTGCTACTGTAGACGAACGCTTCAACCTAGAAGAACAAAATTTGGTGAGCCAAGTGGGATCTGTGTACTGATCATTACCACCAAGTATCATCAAGATTGGGTGAAGAAATATTTGCTGGTACTTCGGAAACTCGTTATTTCTTAGAAGCTGGGCAACCCCTCTCAATGAAAGTGCTTTTCCACAGTCTGCGCCTAGGGCTACTTGAAGAGGAAACA
This sequence comes from Callospermophilus lateralis, assembly GCF_048772815.1. Classification (NCBI taxonomy): domain Eukaryota; kingdom Metazoa; phylum Chordata; class Mammalia; order Rodentia; family Sciuridae; genus Callospermophilus; species Callospermophilus lateralis. The sequence continues at coordinate 10,881 of NW_027512183.1, forward strand.
AACCATAGAGACAAAACTCAGAACTCCTTTATTTTGTCAAGTTTCAAAGAGCTACTACAAACCATGTTGGATTTAGAGTTCCAAATTCATCTATCTATATAGGAGAGAACAGAGTGAAACCTAAATATAAAAACTGCTACTGTAGACGAACGATTCAACCTAGAAGAACAAAATTTGGTGAGCCAAGTGGGATCTGTGTACTGATCATTACCACCAAGTATCATCAAGATTGGGTGAAAAAATATTTGCTGGTATTTCGGAAACTCGTTATTTCTTAGAAGCTTGGCAACCCCTCTCAATGAAAGTGGTTTTCCACAGTCTGTGCCTAGGGCTACTTGAAGAGGATACAAACCATAGAGACAAAACTGAGAACTCCTTTATTTTGTCAAGTTTCAAAGAGCTACTACAATCCATGTTGGATTTAAAGTTCCAAATTCATCTATCTATATAGGAGAGAACAGAGAGAAACCTAAATATAAAAACTGCTACTGTAGACGAACGCTTCAACCTAGACGAACAAAATTTGGTGAGCCAAGTGGGATTTGTGTACTGATCATTAGCAACAAGTATCATCAAGATTGGGTGAAAAAATATTTGCTGGTACTTCGGAAACTCGTTATTTCTTAGAAGCTTGGCAACCCCTCTCAATGAAAGTGCTTTTCCAGAGTCTGCGCCTAGGGCTACCTGAAGAGGAAACAAACCATAGAGAAAAAAACTCAGAACTCCTTTATTTTGTCAAGTTTCAAAGAGCTACTACAAAGCATGTTGGATTTAGAGTTAAAATTCATCTATCAATATATGAGAGAACAGAGTGAAACCTAAATATAAAAACGACTACTGTAGACGAACGCTTCAACCCAGAAGAACAAAATTTGGTGAGCCAAGTGGGATCTGTGTACTGATCATTACCACCAAGTATCATCAAGTTTGGGTGAAAAAATATTTGCTGGTATTTCAGAAACTCGTTATTTCTTAGAAGCTTGGCAACGCCTCTCAATGAAAGTGGTTTTCCACAGTCTATCCCTAGGGCTACTTGAAGAGGAAACAAACCATAGAGACAAAACTCAGAACTCCTTTATTATGTCAAGTTTCAAAGAGCTACTACAAACCATGTTGGATTTAGAGTTCCAAATTCATCTATCTATATAGGAGAGAACAGAGAGATACTTAAATATAAAAACTGCTACTGTAGACGAACGCTTCAACCTAGAAGAACAAAATGTGGTGAGCCAAGTGGCATTTGTGTACTGATCATTAGCAACAAGTATCATCAAGATTGGGTGAAAAAATATTTGCTGGTACTCCGGAAACTCATTATTTCTTAGAAGCTTGGCAACCCCTCTCAATGAAATTGCTTTTCCACAGTCTGCGCCTAGGGCTATTTGAAGAGGAAACAAACCATAGAGACAAAACTGAGAACTCCTTTATTTTGTCAAGTTTCAAAGAGCTACTACAAACCATGTTGGATTTAGAGTTCCAAATTCATGTATCTATATAGGAGAGAACAGAGCTAAACCTAAATATAAAAACTTCTACTGTAGGCGAACGCTTCAACCTAGAAGAACAAAATTTGGTGAGCCAAGTGGGATCTGTGTACTGATCATTACCACCAAGTATCATCAAGATTGGGTTAAAAAATATTTGCTGCTATTTCGAAAACTCGTTATTTCTTAAAAGCTTGGCAACCCCTCTCAATGAAAGTGCTTTTCCACAGTCTGTGCCTAGGGCTACTTGAAGAGGAAACAAACCATAGAGACAAAACTGAGAACTCCTTTATTTTGTCAAGTTTCAAAGAGCTACTACAATCCATGTTGGATTTAGAGTTCCAAATTCATCTATCTATATAGGAGAGAACAGAGAGAAACCTAAATATAAAAATTGCTACTGTAGACGAACGCTTCAACCTAGAAGAACAAAATTTGGTGAGCCAAGTGGGATTTGTGTACTGATCATTACCACCAAGTATCATCAAGATTGGGTGAAAAAATATTTGCTGGTATTTCGGAAACTTGTAATTTCTTAGAAGCTTGGCAAACTCTCTCAATGAAAGTGCTTTTCCACAGTCTGTGCCTAAGGCTACTTGAAGAGGAAACAAACCATAGAGACAAAACTGAGAACTCCTTTATTTTTTCAAGTTTCAAAGAGTTACTACAAACCATGTTGGATTTAGAGTTACAAATTCATATATCTATATAGTAGAGAACAGAGGGAAACCTAAATATAAAAACTTCTACTGTAGGCGAACGCTTCTACCTAGAAGAACACAATTTGGTGAGCCAAGTGGGATTTGTGTACTGATCATTAGCAACAAGTATCATCAAGATTGGGTGAAAAAATATTTGCTGGTACTTCGGAAACTCGTTATTTCTTAGAAGCTTGGCAACCCCTCTCAATGAAAGTGCTTTTCCAGAGTCTGCGCCTAGGGCTACTTGAAGAGGAAACAAACCATAGAGACAAAACTCACAACTCCTTTATTTTGTCATGTTTCAAAGAGCTACTACAATCCATGTTGGATTTAGAGTTCCAAATTCATCTATCTATATAGGAGAGAACAGAGAGAAACCTAAATATAAAAACTGCTACTGTAGACGAACGCTTCAACCTAGAAGAACAAAATTTGGTGAGCCAAGTGGGATCTGTGTACTGATCATTACCACCAAGTATCATCAAGATTGGGTGAAAAAATATTTGCTGGTATTTCGGAAACTCGTTATTTCTTAGAAGCTTGGCAACCCCTCTCAATGAAAGTGCTTTTCCACAGTCTGTGCCTAGGGCTACTTGAAGAGGAAACAAACCATAGAGAAAAAACTGATAACTCCTTTATTTTGTCAAGTTTCAAAGAGCTACTACAATCCATGTTGGATTTAGAGTTCCAAATTCATCTATCTATATAGGAGAGAACAGAGAGAAACCTAAATATAAAAACTGCTACTGTAGACGAACGCTTCAACCTAGAAGAAGAAAATTTGGGGATCCAAGTGGGATCTGTGTACTGATCATTACCACCATGTATCATCAAGATTGGGTGAAAAAATATTTGCTGGTATTTCAGAAACTTGTAAATTCTTAGAAGCTTGGCAAACTCTCTCAATGAAAGTGCTTTTCCACAGTCTGTGCCTAGGGCTACTTGAAGAGGAAACAAACCATAGAGACAAAACAGAGAACTCCTTTATTTTGTCAAGTTTCAAAGAGCTACTACAAACCATGTTGGATTTAGAGTTACAAATTCATATATCTATATAGGAGAGAACAGAGGGAAACCTAAATATAAAAACTTCTAATGTAGGCGAACGCTTCAACCTAGAAGAACACAATTTGGTGAGCCAAGTGGGATTTGTGTACTGATCATTACCACCAAGTATCATCAAGATTGGGTGAAAAAATATTTGCTGGTATTTCGGAAACTTGTAAATTCTTAGAAGCTTGGCAAACTCTCTCAATGAAAGTGCTTTTCCACAGTCTGTGCCTAGGGCTACTTGAAGAGGAAACAAACCATACAGACAAAACAGAGAACTCCTTTATTTTGTCAACTTTCAAAGAGCTACTACAAACCATGTTGGATTTAGAGTTACAAATTCATATATCTATATAGGAGAGAACAGAGGGAAACCTAAATATAAAAATTTCTACTGTAGGCGAACGCTTCAACCTAGAAGAACACAATTTGGTGAGCCAAGTGGGATTTGTGTACTGATCATTAGCAACGAGTATCATCAAGATTGGGTGAAAAAATATTTGCTGGTACTTCGGAAACTCGTTATTTCTTAGAAGCTTGGCAACCCCTCTCAATGAAAGTGCTTTTCCAGAGTCTGCGCCTAGGGCTACTTGAAGAGGAAAAAATCATAGAGAAAAAAACTCAGAACTCCTTTATTTTGTCAAGTTTCAAAGAGCTACTACAAACCATGTTGGATTTAGAGTTCCAAATTCATCTATCAATATATGAGAGAACAGAGTGAAACCTAAATATAAAAACGACTACTGTAGACGAACGCTTCAACCCAGAAGAACAAAATTTGGTGAGCCAAGTGGGATCTGTGTACTGATCATTACCACCAAGTATCATCATGTTTGGGTGAAAAAATATTTGCTGGTATTTCAGAAACTCGTTATTTCTTAGAAGCTTGGCAACGCCTCTCAATGAAAGTGGTTTTCCACAGTCTATCCCTAGGGCTACTTGAAGAGGAAACAAACCATAGAGACAAAACTCAGAACTCCTTTATTTTGTCAAGTTTCAAAGAGCTACTACAAACCATGTTGGTTTTAGAGTTCCAAATTCATCTATCTATATAGGAGAGAACAGAGAGATACCTAAATATAAAAACTGCTACTGTAGACGAACGCTTCAATCTAGAAGAACAAAATGTGGTGAGATAAGTGGCATTTTTGTACTGATCATTAGCAACAAGTATCATCAAGATTGGGTGAAAAAATTTTTGCCGGTCCTTCGGAAACTCATTATTTCTTAGAAGCTAGGCAACCCCTCTCAATGAAAGTGCTTTTCCACAGTCTGCGCCTAGGGCTACTTGAAGAGGAAACAAACCATAGAGACAAAACTGAGAACTCCTTTATTTTGTCAAGTTTCAAAGAGCTACTACAAACCATGTTGGATTTAGAGTTCCAAATTCATGTATCTATATAGGAGAGAACAGAGCTAAACCTAAATATAAAAACTTCTACTGTAGGCGAACGCTTCAACCTAGAAGAACAAAATTTGGTGAGCCAAGTGGGATCTGTGTACTGATCATTACCACCAAGTATCATCAAGATTGGGTTAAAAAATATTTGCTGCTATTTCGAAAACTCGTTATTTCTTAAAAGCTTGGCAACCCCTCTCAATGAAAGTGCTTTTCCACAGTCTGTGCCTAGGGCTACTTGAAGAGGAAACAAACCATAGAGACAAAACTGAGAACTCCTTTATTTTGTCAAGTTTCAAAGAGCTACTACAATCCATGTTGGATTTAGAGTTCCAAATTCATCTATCTATATAGGAGAGAACAGAGAGAAACCTAAATATAAAAATTGCTACTGTAGACGAACGCTTCAACCTAGAAGAACAAAATTTGGTGAGCCAAGTGGGATTTGTGTACTGATCATTACCACCAAGTATCATCAAGATTGGGTGAAAAAATATTTGCTGGTATTTCGGAAACTTGTAATTTCTTAGAAGCTTGGCAAACTCTCTCAATGAAAGTGCTTTTCCACAGTCTGTGCCTAAGGCTACTTGAAGAGGAAACAAACCATAGAGACAAAACTGAGAACTCCTTTATTTTTTCAAGTTTCAAAGAGTTACTACAAACCATGTTGGATTTAGAGTTACAAATTCATATATCTATATAGTAGAGAACAGAGGGAAACCT
>NW_027512184.1:0-16177 GCF_048772815.1 Callospermophilus lateralis
CTCCTAGTATTTCGTGAAACAAATACCAAACTCACAGTGCAGCAGCCCAAAACACCACAAAAAGTGGAAGAGGACCAAATGGCTTCACAGTCCACACGGGGAGACACTTAGTCCCCAGTGGCCTCAGTTTACCTACAAAGAGAGGATTCAGCACTGCTTCATCTTGTTCATTGGAAAATAAGAAACCATGTCCTCCAGGTCACATAGATGCAGACCCAGCTTTGATGGTCTCACTACAGAGGAAGCCAAATCTCCTGAAAACTACATATATTTCAAGTGTGGAAGCTCAGAGGCAGTTTCTCAAAAAGTTTTTAGGCCAGCAGAGCTCCATGTTTGTGGAGTGTTTACCCTGTCCCTTAGTTTTGGAAACTCCTCTACCACCTCCAAGGTTGTGAACTCCTGAGCATTTTCCATTCCAGATATGTATTCACTGATTTTGTAACTCTTCTCCTCTAATTGTGTCTTACTTGGGGTGAAGGTAATGTCAAGGCTTTGTTCTGGATGAGAGCGGGAGTATATTTGTGCAGCATATTTTTACATACACATTGGATTCATTTTCCAAAATTCCATTCAAAGTACTGAATCCCTGACACTAACCCATACCTAGTAGACTCAGACTATTCATCCTAAAATAATGGAGAAAATTAGCCCAACACATTAGAAATACAAGTACTTCAGAGGAGACATGTTGTATAGTTGGACATGACATTTGCATTATATAAGGAAGGAGTTATAAATCTAGTCAAATTTATTTGAAATATTCTCCATGTGTTTTTAAGCTTAACAAATATGTGAATTCTTATTTCCCTTTTCTGTAGCCTATTCACACATGTATATTTATATGCATATATAGAATCCTACCAGGTATCACACGTACATTTTTGTGAGGTGGCTGTCTTGGCAGATACAAATTGTGAGAAGAGTTCACTCCTCCTAAATGCTGTTGGAAATGGAAACTCAACCTGTAGGAGAGCGTCCTAGTAGAACAACATTATACATTAACTCATGTTCAGTAAAATAAATATTTTTGCATTTGTGGATGATACATATTTACTGATGAATTTCGATTGGCATTTATATTGGTACTTTTTAATGTCTGTGAGTGTTGTGTGTGTGTGTGTGTATATACAGATATAGATATAGATATACTCTGCAAATTTTTCAAAATATGAAATATATGTGTCTAATATACACTCTCTAAATTCATTCATGTTCATGTATGTGGATTTATAATCCACTTTTCACAAGATTATAATCAGAAATATTCATCCACCTGAAATACATATTTGTTTCCTAGTACTGAAAACTAACTTCAGTGAATGGTGCATACAAATCCTAATTATTCTACAGTAACTGACCCAGTCTAACATCAATGCAAGTAGACTCCTATGGGACATGATATGTAATTTGTCATTCATTTGTATTCGACACTGGTACATTATTGTTTCTTCAGTTTTTGCACATCACAGGATATACATTTCATCCACAAGTTCACAAATTAATAAGCATTTGTTTCAACTTTCACCACTTCTTGCTTACGAACACATGTATTGTCAGGGTATTCTTGACTGGTCTTTTCATGAGACTTCTTTCCAAACACATTATTTTGAATTTCCATAATCATTTTGAAGCAAAACTCACACACTCTTTATGATAAACCTAAACACAAATATTTCCATTACATATATACCTGGTTGGAATGAATGATTGTATATCAATATACGATTTCCTTTAATTTTTCAGATATCAGTTCAATTCATTATTTAAAGTTCAAAAAAGTTATATTATTTATTCACAGTATGGTCTATTCATGCTTTTTCTCTATGTTCCTAGAAACAGGGTACACCTCTTTGTACCCCCGATTCTCATTTTACATCTTCAATATATTGCTCCCAGAAATGGTGAAAGAAATACTCATGTCACCTCATTATCACAGTAATATTCTGGACAAAAAATGGAAAGGTCACACTTATGATTGTACCAAAGCCTAAATGGAAAGTGAACATGGATTTCTAAAAACATCCATGTCCAGGTTGCCTAATGCTGTCAATTGTCAATCCTATTGGTGACTACATATTTGTTTTTTTCCTAATTTATATATTCAAACTCAACCCTGTTGAAAATGTCTAATTCTATCACTCACTTTATACTTTGCCTGATTTCGTAATGTTTCTATTGATATCTGCTTTTCTACATATTTTCCCCAGTTCAACATAGAGACTGACTCTTCATATGTGCTGACATTTACATTCACTCAACAACCGAAAGTCTATTGCTAAAGAACTTTTGGTCCAAATCCTATACTCACTCTTCTTCCTAAACCTACCGACTATCTTCCTAATCCTACTGAATATCCCTTTTTGACTGGATGTTCTCTTCTAAATTCAATGATCCAATGTACAAGGTCCTATGCCATTGTATATGGAATTATCTGAGGCATCTTTGCAGAACATCATTCAAAGCTAAGTATCCCAATCAAGGGCAAAACCCTTCTGGGCTTCAAATCATACCTAGATTTCTGTTTTCCTACTTATATTTCACCTCTATATTCTTGTAAATATTGCAGGTTCCCAATACCATTATTCATCACACAGAATCACTCGTAATCCAAATCAAACCTGTTTTTAACCCCAAGTATACACTGTTCCCTCAATCATTTTACATAAGAGCAGAGACAGAGTGGTTCTTACAATACAGGAAAGTTGGGGACCTTCAACCTGATGAGAACCTCAAATGTCCATGCACAAATGGTACCTGGAGAAGTTGTAGGCAGGTATGAAGCACCTGAGAGAGCAAAAGTCATCTTCCATGGCAAACAACCTGGTCAGGATGAAGGGATGTGTCTGAATCTGCCTCTCTCTCTTCTTATTGTACAGAAGATGGACCAAACCAGGGCTGAGTGGAGAGCTGTTCCCGGGTGCCAATGGTGATATACATTCTACCTTATGAAAGTGTCACAGAAAGTTCTGGCAACCTCCATCTTATGTTACCCTTGGAAGCAACTGTTAGGACAAAGTGGTTGCCAAGGCAGTGACCTCATTCAGTTCCAAAGAATGTGAAATACCTCATTTCCTTGGTGATGGAACTCTCTGAACTTGGTATCTAAGAAGCCAGACACCCAGAGGCAGTCCCAGTCCCAGTCCCAGTGGGCTCACTTGTTTGGATTTACCAAGGACAGAGTCAGTTTTCTTGGTACCTAATGATGTGAGGATGGCCAAATGCCAGGAGAGCTCTGAAGATGGACCTTTCCTGAGAAAACAGGTAGTGGCTAACCACTTTTTCCTGACATCTTCACAGAGTTGGTCAAGGAAACAAGATCTGAGAGAAGACAGGCCATTTCGGGGGAACATAGTATGGCCCACCAGTCAGAGGACACTCCGGATAGTCACAGACGTACTTGGGGGAAGGAGGTGACTTTGTGGGAGTGGGTGTGGGTTTGTTGTTTTGTCTCATGTTCTGAGAATAGATAGAAAAGGCGGTTTGTTTGGTTTGGAGTGGACAGTTTCTAGTAAGTCATTTGACATGGCGAGTGTTTCTCTTTCTGTGTATCCCACTGTGTCCGTTGTTGTAGACATTAGAAAAGAGAATGCATTAATGGATGTGTCCTGTCTAGTATAAATCTTCCCATAATTCATCCTGCCCAATATATGAATGGACTGCAGCTTGTCTTATCAATGTGCAACACCTGCTATCTTTCTAAGTTGTTGTTTTCTTCCTGAATTCTGGCCACTCTCCAGAATAGGCTCATGGATTTGTGTACAAAATATGTACCACCTCCAAGCTCTGTGACATGGCCATGTACTGGATAGCTGAAGAGAATGGCGAGCATCTCAAAAAACTCAGATATCAGTGTGACCAGGAAAGTCTCAGTGCAGAAACCCTGCTTTGGGCTTTTGCTTACTTATTGTTGTGTTGCACTGAATGTCAGGAAGGTCTTTGCCTCAGGCCACCCCTTTGTGAAGCCTGAAGAAAACAGTTTTTAAAAGGAAATGAATGCCCCTCACCTGTGGCTCTTTATCAGCCTCTTGGACCTGTGTGTGGCTGTGACTTAGATTCTCAGCACCTGATGGATCTTAGGAATGATCCCACGTGAGCTTCCAAAACCAAAATGGCAAAAAATATCATTCATTGTGGATGAAGTCTCTTGCCTTCCTCTGTTAGGTTCCTGCACTCCATCAAATGACAATAGGGATTCTTTGGGTCAAATGAGTTCTTCAAAGCCCTGCAGAGGTGCTTGTGTTTTCGCATGACTCTAAATCACCTAAAGAATCGATACCTAAAATCAGTAGGCCCCATTTGGAGAAACAAAGAAGTATTAACGGCAGGCTTATTTGTTCGCTCCTGTTTCAGAGAAACGGTGTCCAGGCTACCCTGACTTTAGACAAATGAGGGGCAAACGAGCTGATTTTGGACACTGTCTTGGGCTGCGCCCCTCATGGAAACCTCCAGCCAGAGGTTAATATGATTGACTATATGGAATAAGATGAAGGCCATGTGGGAGTGTTTTGGTTTTAATTTTGGTCATTTGTGTTGCATTGGAAAAAATGACTGGGTCCACGTGAGCTTGAACTCTGGTGTGATTCCCCTTAGAGACTGGGTTTTGGAACTGAACTCAGAGAAGCATTGCCATGAATTTTGTTGGGATTTTAAGAGGCCACGCATGAAAGTCGCTCTTGGAAACTGAGACCTAGGCCCCGGGTGGATTTCCACAGAGGCCTGGGAATCTCAGCAAGGATATCACATGATTTTATTCTTAAAGAAATGGCAGCCATAGTTGAGAGAGAAAACACACATGGACCTCACATTGTAGACCTCAATGGGCCTGGCCTAATGTGACCTTTTGTCCACTCTTTGGGAAGCCGTGCCTGTGAGAGTTCTCCAGAGATTTCATTGAAATGAGCTTCCTCACCATTTAATGTTTGCTGAATGAACTGAAACCCACAGTGCCTCCAACTTCATGCTTGAAAAATGGCTAGATAAATACCATGAAATTTTTGAAATTCCTATGACCAGGTGGCACTGGAGAAACATTGGATGTCCTGTTGCTGATCATGAGTATACCAGACAGTGCCTTGATTTACTGAGTTTCATGAAAATGGTGTAGAACAGAGATGCCAGAAATATGGAGCCTGCTGAGTAGTGGGTCTAGAGCAGTGGTGGGGAGGTGTTTGATAAAACATCCGTGGTAGGGCCATGTGGATCTACCATTGGATTCCAAATGGCTTGTAACTGACATGGTGCAGCCAACAGACCCTTATATGTAAAGGCATCTTGTTATATGGAGAGTTTTCAGAGGAAAATTAAGAATCAGGTTGATATGGACAAGGGGGCAATGGGGCAAGCTGTGAGAGATAGGAGCCTAGTTGGTGCATTCTCTTGCAGACCCTGACCCACCACACGTGACAGAACTCCCTCCAGCACTGTGTCCCAGTTTAGCTCCTAGTATTTCGTGAAACAAATACCAAACTCACAGTGCAGCAGCAAAAACACCACAAAAAGTGGAAGAGGACCAAATGGCTTCACAGTCCACACGGGGAGACACTTAGTCCCCAGTGGCCTCAGTTTACCTACAAAGAGAGGATTCAGCACTGCTTCATCTTGTTCATTGGAAAATAAGAAACCATGTCCTCCAGGTCACATAGATGCAGACCCAGCTTTGATGGTCTCACTACAGAGGAAGCCAAATCTCCTGAAAACAACATATATTTCAAGTGTGGAAGCTCAGAGGCAGTTTCTCAAAAAGTTTTTAGGCCAGCAGAGCTCCATGTTTGTGGAGGGTTTACCCTGTCCCTTAGTTTTGGAAACTCCTCTACCACCTCCAAGGTTGTGAACTCCTGAGCATTTTCCATTCCAGATATGTATTCACTGATTTTGTAACTCTTCTCCTCTAATTGTGTCTTACTTGGGCTTAAGGTAATGTCAAGGCATTGTTCTGGAAGAGAGCGGGAGGATATTTGTGCAGCATATATTTACATACACATTGGATTCATTTTCCAATTTTCCATTCGAAATACTGCATCCCTGACACTAACCCATACCTAGTAGACTCAGACTATTCATCCTAATATAATGGAGAAAATTAACCCAACACATTAGAAATACAAGTACTTCAGTGGAGACATGTTGTATAGTTGGACTTGACATTTGCATTATATAAGGTAGGAGTTATAAATCTAGTCAAATTTATTTGAAATATTCTCCATGTGTTTTAAACTTAACAAATATGTGAATTTTTGTTTCCTTTTTCTGTAGTCTATTCACACATGTATATTTATATGCATATATAAAATCCTACCAGGTATCACACGTACATTTTTGTGAGGTGGCTGTCTTGGCAGATACAAATTGTGAGAAGAGTTCACTCCTCCTAAATGCTGTTGGAAATGAAAATTCAACTTATAGGAGAGCGTCCTAGTAGTACAACATTATTCATTAGCTCATGTTCAGTAAAATAAATATTTTTGCATTTGTGGATGATACATATTTACTGATGAATTTCGATTGGCATTTATATTGGTACTTTTTAATATCTGTGAGTTGTGTGTGTGTGTGTGTTTGTGTGTGTGTGTGTGTGTGTGTGTATAGATATAGATATAGATATAGATATACTCTCCAAATTTTTCAAAATATGAAATATATGTGTCTAATATACACTCTCTAAATTCATTCATGTTCATGTATGTGGATTTATAATCCACTTTTCACAAGATGATAATCAGAAATATTCATCCACCTGAAATACATATTTGTTTCCTAGTACTGAAAACTAACTTCAGTGAATGGTGCATACAAATCCTAATTATTCTACAGTAACTGACCCAGTCTAACATCAATGCAAGTAGACTCCTATGGGACATGATATGTAATTTGTCATTCATTTGTATTCGACACTGGTACATTATTGTTTCTTCAGTTTTTGCACATCACAGGATATACATTTCATCCACAAGTTCACAAATTAATAAGCATTTGTTTCAACTTTAACCACTTCTTGCTTCAGAACACATGTATTGTCAGGGTATTCTTGACTGGTCTTTTCATGAGACTTCTTTCCAAACACATTATTTTGAATTTCCATAATCATTTTGAAGCAAAACTCACACACTCTTTATGATAAACCTAAACACAAATATTTCCATTACATATATACCTGGTTGGAATGAATGATTGTATATCAATATACGATTTTATTTAATTTTTCAGATATCAGTTCAATTTATTATGTAAAGTTCAAAAAAGTTATATTATTTATTCACAGTATGGTCTATTCATGCTTTTTCTCTATGTTCCTAGAAACAGGGTACACCTCTTTGTACCCCCGATTCTCATTTTACATCTTCAATATATTGCTCCCAGAAATGGTGAAAGAAATACTCATGTCACCTCATTATCACAGTAATATTCTGGACAAAAAATGGAAAGGTCACACTTATGATTGTACCAAAGCCTAAATGGAAAGTGAACATGGATTTCTAAAAACATCCATGTCCAGGTTGCCTAATGCTGTCAATTGTCAATCCTATTGGTGACTACATATTTGTTTTTTTTCCTAATTTATATATTCAAACTCAACCCTGTTGAAAATGTCTAATTCTATCACTCACTTTATACTTTGCCTGATTTCGTAATGTTTCTATTGATATCTGCTTTTCTACATATTTTCCCCAGTTCAACATAGTGACTGACTGTTCATATGTGCTGACATTTACATTCACTCAACAACCGAAAGTCTATTGCTAAAGAACTTTTGGTCCAAATCCTATTCTCACTCTTCTTCCTAAATCTACCGACTATCTTCCTAATCCTACTGAATATCCCTTTTTGACTGGGTGTTCTCTTCTAAATTCAATCATCCAATGTACAAGATCTTATGCCATTGTATATGGAATTATCTGAGGCATCTTTGCAGAACATCATTCAAAGCTAAGTATCCCAATCAAGGTCAAAACCCTTCTGGGCTTCAAATCATACCTAGATTTCTGTTTTCCTACTTATATTTTACCTCTATATTCTTGTAAATATTGCAGGTTCCCAATACCATTATTCATCACACAGAATCACTCGTAATCCAAATCAAACCTGTTTTTAACCCCAAGTATACACTGTTCCCTCAATCATTTTACAGAAGAGCAGAGACAGAGTGGTTCTTACAATACAGGAAAGTTGGGGACCTTCAACCTGATGAGAACCTCAAATGTCCATGCACAAATGGAACCTGGAGAAGTTGTAGGCAGGTATGAAGCACCTGAGAGAGCAAAAGTCATCTTCCATGGCAAACAACCTGGTCAGGATGAAGGGATGTGTCTGAATCTGCCTCTCTCTCTTCTTATTGTACAGAAGATGGACCAAACCAGGGCTGAGTGGAGAGATGTTCCCGGGTGCCAATGGTGATATACCTTCTACCTTATGAAAGTGTCACAGGAAGTTCTGGCAACCTCCATCTTATGTTACCCTTGGAAGCAATTGTTAGGACAAAGTGGTTGCCAAGGCAGTGACCTCATTCAGTTCCAAAGAATGTGAAATACCTCATTTTCTTGGTGATGGAACTCTCTGAACTTGGTATACAAGAAGCCAGACACCCAGAGGCAGTCCCAGTCCCAGTCCCAGTGGGCTCACTTGTTTGGATTTACCAAGGACAGAGTCAGTTTTCTTGGTACCTAATGATGTGAGGATGGCCAAATGCCAGGAGAGCTCTGAAGATGGACCTTTCCTGAGAAAACAGGTAGTGGCTAACCACTTTTTCCTGACATCTTCACAGAGTTGGTCAAGGAATCAAGATCTGAGAGAAGACAGGCCATTTCGGGGGAACATAGTATGGCCCACCAGTCAGAGGACACTCCGGATAGTCACAGACGTACTTGGGGGAAGGAGGTGCCTTTGTGGGAGTGGGTGTGGGTTTGTTGTTTTGTCTCATGTTCTGAGAATAGATAGAAAAGGCGGTTTGTTTGGTTTGGAGTGGACAGTTTCTAGTAAGTCATTTGACATGGCGAGTGTTTCTCTTTCTGTGTATCCCACTGTGTCCGTTGTTGTAGACATTAGAAAAGAGAATGCATTAATGGATGTGTCCTGTCTAGTATAAATCTTCCCATAATTCATCCTGCCCAATATATGAATGGACTGCAGCTTGTCTTATCAATGTGCAACACCTGCTATCTTTCTAAGTTGTTGTTTTCTTCCTGAATTCTGGCCACTCTCCAGAATAGGCTCATGGATTTGTGTACAAAATATGTACCACCTCCAAGCTCTGTGACATGGCCATGTACTGGATAGCTGAAGAGAATGGCGAGCATCTCAAAAAACTCAGATATCAGTATGACCAGGAAAGTCTCAGTGCAGAAACCCTGCTTTGGGCCTTTTGCTTACTTATTGTTGTGTTGCACTGAATGTCAGGAAGGTCTTTGCCTCAGTCCACACCTTTGTGAAGCCTGAAGAAAACAGTTTTCAAATGGAAATGAATGGGCCTCACCTGTGGCTCTTTATCAGCCTCTTGGACCTGTGTGTGGCTGTGACTTAGATTCTCAGCACCTGATGGATCTTAAGAATGATCCTACGTGAGCTTCCAAACCAATGGCAAAAAATATCATTCATTGTGGATGAAGTCTCTTGCCTTCCTCTGTTAGGTTCCTGCACTCCATCAAATTACAATAGGGATTCTTTGGGTCAAATGAGTTCTTCAAAGCCCTGCAGAGGTGCTTGTGTTTTCGCATGACTCTAAATCACCTAAAGAATCGATACCTAAAATCAGTAGGCCTCAAATTGGAGAAACAAAGAAGTATTAACGGCAGGCTTATTTGTTCGCTCCTGTTTCAGAGAAAGGGTGTCCAGGCTACCCTGACTTTAGGCAAATGAGGGGCAAACGAGCTGATTTTGGACACTGTCTTGGGCTGCGCCCCTCATGGAAACCTCCAGCCAGAGGTTAAGATGATTGACTATATGGAATAAGATGAAGGCCATGTGGGAGTGTTTTGGTTTTAATTTTGGTCATTTGTGTTGCATTGGAAAAAATGACTGGGTCCACGTGAGCTTGAACTCTGGTGTGATTCCCCTTAGAGACTGGGTTTTGGAACTGAACTCAGAGAAGCATTGCCATGAATTTTGTTGGGATTTTAAGAGGCCACGCATGAAAGTCGCTCTTGGAAACTGAGACCTAGGCCCCGGGTGGATTTCCACAGAGGCCTGGGAATCTCAGCAAGGATATCACATGATTTTATTCTTAAAGAAATGGCAGCCATAGTTGAGAGTGAAAACACACATGGACCTCACATTGTAGACCTCAATGGGCCTGGCCTAATGTGACCTTTTGTCCACTCTTTGGGAAGCCGTGCCTGTGAGAGTTCTCCAGAGATTTCATTGAAATGAGCTTCCTCACCATTTAATGTTTGCTGAATGAACTGAAACCCACAGTGCCTCCAACTTCATGCTTGAAAAATGGCTAGATAAATACCATGAAATTTTTGAAATTCCTATGACCAGGTGGCACTGGAGAAACATTGGATGTCCTGTTGCTGATCATGAGTATACCAGACAGTGCCTTGATTTACTGAGTTTCATGAAAATGGTGTAGAACAGAGATGCCAGAAATTTGGAGCCTGCTGAGTAGTGGGTCTAGAGCAGTGGTGGGGAGGTGTTTGATAAAACATCCGTGGTAGGGCCATGTGGATCTACCATTGGATTCCAAATGGCTTGTAACTGACATGGTGCAGCCAACAGACCCTTATATGTAAAGGCATCTTGTTATATGGAGAGTTTTCAGAGGAAAATTAAGAATCAGGTTGATATGGACAAGGGGGCAATGGGGCAAGCTGTGAGAGATAGGAGCCTAGTTGGTGCATTCTCTTGCAGACCCTGACCCACCACACGTGACAGAACTCCCTCCAGCACTGTGTCCCAGTTTAGCTCCTAGTATTTCGTGAAACAAATACCAAACTCACAGTGCAGCAGCAAAAACACCACAAAAAGTGGAAGAGGACCAAATGGCTTCACAGTCCACACGGGGAGACACTTAGTCCCCAGTGGCCTCAGTTTACCTACAAAGAGAGGATTCAGCACTGCTTCATCTTGTTCATTGGAAAATAAGAACCATGTCCTCCAGGTCACATAGATGCAGACCCAGCTTTGATGGTCTCACTACAGAGGAAGCCAAATCTCCTGAAAACAACATATATTTCAAGTGTGGAAGCTCAGAGGCAGTTTCTCAAAAAGTTTTTAGGCCAGCAGAGCTCCATGTTTGTGGAGGGTTTACCCTGTCCCTTAGTTTTGGAAACTCCTCTACCACCTCCAAGGTTGTGAACTCCTGAGCATTTTCCATTCCAGATATGTATTCACTGATTTTGTAACTCTTCTCCTCTAATTGTGTCTTACTTGGGGTGAAGGTAATGTCAAGGCATTGTTCTGGATGAGAGCGGGAGGATATTTGTGCAGCAGATTTTTACATACACATTGGATTCATTTTCCAAATTTCCATTCGAAGTACTGAATCCCTGACACTAACCCATACCTAGTAGACTCAGACTATTCATCCGAATATAATGGAGAAAATTAGCCCAACACATTAGAAATACAAGTAATTCAGAGGAGACATGTTGTATAGTTGGACTTGACATTTGCATTATATAAGGTAGGAGTTATAAATCTAGTCAAATTTATTTGAAATATTCTCCATGTGTTTTTAAGCTTAACAAATATGTGAATTCTTATTTCCCTTTTCTGTAGCCTATTCACACATGTATATTTATATGCATATATAGAATCCTACCAGGTATCACACGTACATTTTTGTGAGGTGGCTGTCTTGGCAGATACAAATTGTGAGAAGAGTTCACTCCTCCTAAATGCTGTTTGAAATGAAAATTCAACCTATAGGAGAGCGTCCTAGTAGAACAACATTATACATTAACTCATGTTCAGTAAAATAAATATTTTTGCATTTGTGGATGATACATATTTACTGATGAATTTCGATTGGCATTTATATTGGTACTTTTTAATGTCTGTGAGTGTTGTGTGTGTGTGTGTGTATATACAGATATAGATATAGATATACTCTGCAAATTTTTCAAATATGAAATATATGTGTCTAATATACACTCTCTAAATTCATTCATGTTCATGTATGTGGATTTATAATCCACTTTTCACAAGATTATAATCAGAAATATTCATCCACCTGAAATACATATTTGTTTCCTAGTACTGAAAACTAACTTCAGTGAATGGTGCATACAAATCCTAATTATTCTACAGTAACTGACCCAGTCTAACATCAATGCAAGTAGACTCCTATGGGACATGATATGTAATTTGTCATTCATTTGTATTCGACACTGGTACATTATTGTTTCTTCAGTTTTTGCACATCACAGGATATACATTTCATCCACAAGTTCACAAATTAATAAGCATTTGTTTCAACTTTAACCACTTCTTGCTTCAGAACACATGTATTGTCAGGGTATTCTTGACTGGTCTTTTCATGAGACTTCTTTCCAAACACATTATTTTGAATTTCCATAATCATTTTGAAGCAAAACTCACTCACTCTTTATGATAAACCTAAACACAAATATTTCCATTACATATATACCTGGTTGGAATGAATGATTGTATATCAATATACGATTTCCTTTAATTTTTCAGATATCAGTTCAATTCATTATTTAAAGTTCAAAAAAGTTATATTATTTATTCACAGTATGGTCTATTCATGCTTTTTCTCTATGTTCCTAGAAACAGGGTACACCTCTTTGTACCCCCGATTCTCATTTTACATCTTCAATATATTGCTCCCAGAAATGGTGAAAGAAATACTCATGTCACCTCATTATCACAGTAATATTCTGGACAAAAAATGGAAAGGTCACACTTATGATTGTACCAAAGCCTAAATGGAAAGTGAACATGGATTTCTAAAAACATCCATGTCCAGGTTGCCTAATGCTGTCAATTGTCAATCCTATTGGTGACTACATATTTGTTTTTTTTCCTAATTTATATATTCAAATTCAACCCTGTTGAAAATGTCTAATTCTATCACTCACTTTATACTTTGCCTGATTTCGTAATGTTTCTATTGATATCTGCTTTTCTACATATTTTCCCCAGTTCAACATAGTGACTGACTCTTCATATGTGCTGACATTTACATTCACTCAACAACCGAAAGTCTATTGCTAAAGAACTTTTGGTCCAAATCCTATTCTCACTCTTCTTCCTAAATCTACCGACTATCTTCCTAATCCTACTGAATATCCCTTTTTGACTGGGTGTTCTCTTCTAAATTCAATCATCCAATGTACAAGATCTTATGCCATTGTATATGGAATTATCTGAGGCATCTTTGCAGAACATCATTCAAAGCTAAGTATCCCAATCAAGGTCAAAACCCTTCTGGGCTTCAAATCATACCTAGATTTCTGTTTTCCTACTTATATTTTACCTCTATATTCTTGTAAATATTGCAGGTTCCCAATACCATTATTCATCACACAGAATCACTCGTAATCCAAATCAAACCTGTTTTTAACCCCAAGTATACACTGTTCCCTCAATCATTTTACAGAAGAGCAGAGACAGAGTGGTTCTTACAATACAGGAAAGTTGGGGACCTTCAACCTGATGAGAACCTCAAATGTCCATGCACAAATGGAACCTGGAGAAGTTGTAGGCAGGTATGAAGCACCTGAGAGAGCAAAAGTCATCTTCCATGGCAAACAACCTGGTCAGGATGAAGGGATGTGTCTGAATCTGCCTCTCTCTCTTCTTATTGTACAGAAGATGGACCAAACCAGGGCTGAGTGGAGAGATGTTCCCGGGTGCCAATGGTGATATACCTTCTACCTTATGAAAGTGTCACAGGAAGTTCTGGCAACCTCCATCTTATGTTACCCTTGGAAGCAATTGTTAGGACAAAGTGGTTGCCAAGGCAGTGACCTCATTCAGTTCCAAAGAATGTGAAATACCTCATTTTCTTGGTGATGGAACTCTCTGAACTTGGTATCCAAGAAGCCAGACACCCAGAGGCAGTCCCAGTCCCAGTCCCAGTGGGCTCACTTGTTTGGATTTACCAAGGACAGAGTCAGTTTTCTTGGTACCTAATGATGTGAGGATGGCCAAATGCCAGGAGAGCTCTGAAGATGGACCTTTCCTGAGAAAACAGGTAGTGGCTAACCACTTTTTCCTGACATCTTCACAGAGTTGGTCAAGGAATCAAGATCTGAGAGAAGACAGGCCATTTCGGGGGAACATAGTATGGCCCACCAGTCAGAGGACACTCCGGATAGTCACAGACGTACTTGGGGGAAGGAGGTGCCTTTGTGGGAGTGGGTGTGGGTTTGTTGTTTTGTCTCATGTTCTGAGAATAGATAGAAAAGGCGGTTTGTTTGGTTTGGAGTGGACAGTTTCTAGTAAGTCATTTGACATGGCGAGTGTTTCTCTTTCTGTGTATCCCACTGTGTCCGTTGTTGTAGACATTAGAAAAGAGAATGCATTAATGGATGTGTCCTGTCTAGTATAAATCTTCCCATAATTCATCCTGCCCAATATATGAATGGACTGCAGCTTGTCTTATCAATGTGCAACACCTGCTATCTTTCTAAGTTGTTGTTTTCTTCCTGAATTCTGGCCACTCTCCAGAATAGGCTCATGGATTTGTGTACAAAATATGTACCACCTCCAAGCTCTGTGACATGGCCATGTACTGGATAGCTGAAGAGAATGGCGAGCATCTCAAAAAACTCAGATATCAGTATGACCAGGAAAGTCTCAGTGCAGAAACCCTGCTTTGGGCCTTTTGCTTACTTATTGTTGTGTTGCACTGAATGTCAGGAAGGTCTTTGCCTCAGTCCACACCTTTGTGAAGCCTGAAGAAAACAGTTTTCAAATGGAAATGAATGGGCCTCACCTGTGGCTCTTTATCAGCCTCTTGGACCTGTGTGTGGCTGTGACTTAGATTCTCAGCACCTGATGGATCTTAAGAATGATCCTACGTGAGCTTCCAAACCAATGGCAAAAAATATCATTCATTGTGGATGAAGTCTCTTGCCTTCCTCTGTTAGGTTCCTGCACTCCATCAAATTACAATAGGGATTCTTTGGGTCAAATGAGTTCTTCAAAGCCCTGCAGAGGTGCTTGTGTTTTCGCATGACTCTAAATCACCTAAAGAATCGATACCTAAAATCAGTAGGCCTCAAATTGGAGAAACAAAGAAGTATTAACGGCAGGCTTATTTGTTCGCTCCTGTTTCAGAGAAAGGGTGTCCAGGCTACCCTGACTTTAGGCAAATGAGGGGCAAACGAGCTGATTTTGGACACTGTCTTGGGCTGCGCCCCTCATGGAAACCTCCAGCCAGAGGTTAAGATGATTGACTATATGGAATAAGATGAAGGCCATGTGGGAGTGTTTTGGTTTTAATTTTGGTCATTTGTGTTGCATTGGAAAAAATGACTGGGTCCACGTGAGCTTGAACTCTGGTGTGATTCCCCTTAGAGACTGGGTTTTGGAACTGAACTCAGAGAAGCATTGCCATGAATTTTGTTGGGATTTTAAGAGGCCACGCATGAAAGTCGCTCTTGGAAACTGAGACCTAGGCCCCGGGTGGATTTCCACAGAGGCCTGGGAATCTCAGCAAGGATATCACATGATTTTATTCTTAAAGAAATGGCAGCCATAGTTGAGAGTGAAAACACACATGGACCTCACATTGTAGACCTCAATGGGCCTGGCCTAATGTGACCATTTGTCCACTCTTTGGGAAGCCGTGCCTGTGAGAGTTCTCCAGAGATTTCATTGAAATGAGCTTCCTCACCATTTAATGTTTGCTGAATGAACTGAAACCCACAGTGCCTCCAACTTCATGCTTGAAAAATGGCTAGATAAATACCATGAAATTTTTGAAATTCCTATGACCAGGTGGCACTGGAGAAACATTGGATGTCCTGTTGCTGATCATGAGTATACCAGACAGTGCCTTGATTTACTGAGTTTCATGAAAATGGTGTAGAACAGAGATGCCAGAAATTTGGAGCCTGCTGAGTAGTGGGTCTAGAGCAGTGGTGGGGAGGTGTTTGATAAAACATCCGTGGTAGGGCCATGTGGATCTACCATTGGATTCCAAATGGCTTGTAACTGACATGGTGCAGCCAACAGACCCTTATATGTAAAGGCATCTTGTTATATGGAG
>NW_027512185.1:0-16176 GCF_048772815.1 Callospermophilus lateralis
TCCCACTTGGCTCACCAAATTTTGTTCTTCTAGGTTGAAGCGTTCGTCTACAGTAGCAGTTTTTATATTTAGGTTTCCCTCTGTTCTCTCCTGTATAGATAGATGAATTTGGAACTCTAAATCCAACATGGATTGTAGTAGCTCTTTGAAACTTGACAAAATAAAGGAGTTCTCAGTTTTGTCTCTATGGTTTGTTTCCTCTTCAAGTAGCCCTAGGCACAGACTGTGGAAAAGCACTTTCATTGAGAGGGGTTGCCAAGCTTTTAAGAAATAACGAGTTTCCGAAATACCAGCAAATATTTTTTCACCCAATATTGATGATACTTGTTGCTAATGATCAGTTCACAAATCCCACTTGGCTCACCAAATTTTGTTCTTCTAGTTTGAAGCTTTCGTCTACAGTAGCGGTTTTTATATTTAGGTTTCCCTCTGTTCTCTCCTATACAGATAGATGAATTTGGAACTCTAAATCCAACATGGTTTGTAGTAGCTCTTTGAAACTTGACAAAATAAAGGAGTTCTCAGTTTTGTCTCTATGGTTTGTTTCCTCTTCAAGTAGCCCTAGGCACAGACTGTGGAAAAGCACTTTCATTGAGAGGGATTGCCAAGCTTCTATGATATAACGGGTTTCCGAAATACCAGCAAATATTTTTTCACCATATCTTGATGATACTTGGTGTTAATGATCAGTACACAAATCCCACTTGGCTCACCAAATTTTGTTCTTCTAGGTTGAAGCGTTCGTCTACAGTAGCAGTTTTTATATTTAGGTTTCCCTCTGTTCTCTCCTATATAGATAGATGAATTTGGAACTCTAAATCCAACATGGTTTGTAGTAGCTCTTTGAAACTTGACAAAATAAAGGAGTTCTCAGTTTGGTCTCTATGGTTTGTTTCCTCTTCAAGTAGCCCTAGGCACAGACTGAGGAAAAGCACTTTCATTGAGAGGGGTTGCCAAACTTCTAAGAAATTACGAGTTTCCGAAACACCAGCAAATATTTTTTCACCCAATCTTGATGATACTTGTTGCTAATGATCAGTACACAAATCCCACTTGGCTCACCAAATTTTGTTCTTCTAGGTTGAAGCGTTCGTCTACAGTAGCAGTTTTTATATTTAGGATTCTCTCTGTTCTCTCCTATATAGATAGATGAATTTGGAACTCTAAATCCAACATGGATTGTAGTAGCTCTTTGAAACTTGACAAAATAAAGGAGTTCTCAGTTTTGTCTGTATGGTTTGTTTCCTCTTCAAGTAGCCCTAGTCACAGACTGTGGAAAAGCACTTTCATTGAGAGGGTTGCCAAGCTTTTAAGAAATTACTATTTTCTGAAATACCAGCAAATATTTATTCACCCAATCTTGATGATACTTGTTGCTAATGATCAGTACACAAATCCCACTTGGCTCACCAAATTTTGTTCTTCTAGGTTGAAGCGTTCGTCTACAGTAGCAGTTTTTATATTTAGGTTTCCCTCTGTTCTCTCCTGTATAGATAGATGAATTTGGAACTCTAAATCCAACATGGTTTATACTAGCTCTTTGAAACTTGAAAAATAAAAGCGTTCTCAGTTTTCTCTCTATGGATTGTTTCCTCTTCTCTTAGCCCTAGTCACAGACTGTGGAAAAGCACTTTCATTGAGAGGGGTTGACAAGCTTTTAAGAAATAACGAGTTTCCGAAGTACCAGCAATATTTTTTCACCCAATATTGATGATACTTGTTGCTAGTGATCAGTACACAAATCCCACTTGGCTCACCAAATTTTGTTCTTCTAGTTTGAAGCTTTCGTCTACAGTAGCGGTTTTTATATTTAGGTTTCCCTCTGTTCTCTCCTATACAGATAGATGAATTTGGAACTCTAAATCCAACATGGTTTGTAGTAGCTCTTTGAAACTTGACAAAATAAAGGAGTTCTCAGTTTTGTCTCTATGGTTTGTTTCCTCTTCAAGTAGCCCTAGGCACAGACTGTGGAAAAGCACTTTCATTGAGAGGGGTTGCCAAGCTTCTATGAAATAACGGGTTTCCGAAATACCAGCAAATATTTTTTCACCATATCTTGATGATACTTGGTGTTAATGATCAGTACACAAATCCCACTTGGCTCACCAAATTTTGTTCTTCTAGGTTGAAGCGTTCGTCTACAGTAGCAGTTTTTATATTTAGGTTTCCCTCTGTTCTCTCCTATATAGATAGATGAATTTGGAACTCTAAATCCAACATGGTTTGTAGTAGCTCTTTGAAACTTGACAAAATAAAGGATTTCTCAGTTTGGTCTCTATGGTTTTTTTCCTCTTCAAGTAGCCCTAGGCACAGACTGAGGAAAAGCACTTTCATTGAGAGGGGTTGCAAGCTTCTAAGAAATTACGAGTTTCCGAAACACCAGCAAATATTTTTTTCACCCAATCTTGATGATACTTGGTGGTAATGATCAGTACACAGATCCCACTTGGCTCACCAAATTTTGTTCTTCTAGGTTGAAGCGTCGTCTACAGTAGCAGTTTTTATATTTAGGTTTCCCTCTGTTTCTCCTATATAGATAGATGAATTTTTAACTCTAAATCCAACATGGTTTGTAGTAGCTCTTTGAAACGTGACAAAATAAAGGAGTTCTCTGTTGTGTCTCTATGGTTTGTTTCCCTCTTCAAGTAGCCCTAGGCACAGACTGAGGAAAAGCACTTTCATTGAGAGGGGTTGCCAAGATTTTAAGAAATTACGAGTTTCCGAAATACCAGCAAATATTTTTTCACCCAATCTCGATGATACTTGGTGGTAATGATTAGTACACAAATCCCACTTGGCTCACCAAATTTTGTTCTTCTAGGTTGAAGCGTTCATCTACAGTAGCAGTTTTTATATTTAGGTTTCCCTATGTTCTCTCCTATATAGATAGATGAATTTGGAACTCTAAATCCAACATGGTTTGTAGTAGCTCTTTGAAACTTCACAAAATAAAGGAGTTCTCAGTTTTGTCTGTATGGTTTGTTTCCTCTTCTTGTAGCCCTAGGCACAGACTGTGGAAAAGCACTTTCATTGAGAGGGGTTGCCAAGCTTCTAAGAAATAACGAGTTTCCGAAATACCAGCAAATATTTTTTCACCCAATCTTGATGATACTTGGTGGTAATGATCAGTACAGAAATCCCACTTTGCTCACCAAATTTTGTTCTTCTAGGTTGAAGCATTCGTCTACAGTAGCAGTTTTTATATTTAGGTTTCCCTCTGTTCTCTCCTATTTAGATAGATGAATTTGGAACTCTAAATCCATCATGGTTTTAAGTAGCTCTTTGACACTTGACAAAATAAAGGAGTTCTCAGTTTTGTCTCTATGGTTTGTTTCGTCTTCAAGTAGCCCTAGGCACAGACTGTGGAAGCACTTTCATTGAGATGGGTTGTCAAGCTTCTAAGAAATAACGGGTTACCAAAATACCAGCAAATTATTTTTTCACCCAGTCTGATGAGACTTTGTGGTAACGATCAGTACACAAATCCCACGTGGCTCACCAAATTTTGTTCTTCTAGGTTGAAGCGTTCGTCTACAGTAGCAGTTTTTATTCTTTAGGTTTCCCTCTGTTCTCTCCTGTATAGATAGATGAATTGGAACTCTAAATCCAACATGGTTTGTACTAGCTCTTTGAAACTTGAAAAATAAAAGCGTTCTCAGTTTTGTCTCTATGGATTGTTTCCTCTTCTCTTAGCCCTAGGCACAGACTGTGGAAAAGCACTTTCATTGAGAGGGGTTGCCAAGCTTTTAAGAAATAACGAGTTTCCGAAGTACCAGCAAATATTTTTTTCACCCAATATTGATGATAATTGTTGCTAATGATCAGTACACAAATCCCACTTGGCTCACCAAATTTTGTTCTTCTAGTTTGAAGCTTTCGTCTACAGTAGCGGTTTTATATTTAGGTTTCCCTCTGTTCTCTCCTATACAGATAGATGAATTTGGAACTCTAAATCCAACATGGTTTGTAGTAGCTCTTTGAAACTTGACAAAATAAAGGAGTTCTCAGTTTTGTCTCTATGGTTTGTTTCCTCTTCAAGTAGCCCTAGGCACAGACTGTAGAAAAGCACTTTCATTGAGAGGGGTTGCCAAGCTTCTATGAAATAACGGGTTTCCGAAATACCAGCAAATATTTTTTCACCATATCTTGATGATACTTGGTGTTAATGATCAGTACACAAATCCCACTTGGGTCACCAAATTTTGTTCTTCTAGGTTGAAGCGTTCGTCTACAGTAGCAGTTTTTATATTTAGGTTTCCTCTGTTCTCTCCTATATAGATAGATGAATTTGGAACTCTAAATCCAACATGGTTTGTAGTAGCTCTTTGAAACTTGACAAAATAAAGGATTTCTCAGTTTGGTCTCTATGGTTTGTTTCCTCTTCAAGTAGCCCTAGGCACAGACTGAGGAAAAGCACTTTCATTGAGAGGGGTTGCAAGCTTCTAAGAAATTACGAGTTTCCGAAACACCAGCAAATATTTTTTCACCCAATCTTGATGATACTTGTTGCTAATGATCAGTACACAAATCCCACTTGGCTCACCAAATTTTGTTCTTCTAGGTTGAAGCGTTCGTCTACAGTAGCAGTTTTTATATTTAGGATTCTCTCTGTTCTCTCCTATATAGATAGATGAATTTGGAACTCTAAATCCAACATGGATTGTAGTAGCTCTTTGAAACTTGACAAAATAAAGGAGTTCTCAGTTTTGTCTGTATTGTTTGTTTATTCTTCAAGTAGCCTAGTCACACTGTGGAAAAGCACTTTCATTGAGAGGGTTGCCAAGCTTTTAAGAAATTACTATTTTCTGAAATACCAGCAAATTATTTATTCACCCAATCTTGATGATACTTGTTGCTAATGATCAGTACACAAATCCCACTTGGCTCACCAAATTTAGTTCTTCTAGGTTGAAGCGTTCGTCTACAGTAGAAGTTTTTATATCTAGGTTTCCCTCTGTTCTCTCCTATATAGATAGATGAATTTGGAACTATAAATCCAACATGGTTTGTAGTAGCTCTTTGAAACTTGACAAAATAAAGGAGTTCTCAGTTTTGTCTCTATGGTTTGTTTCCTCTTCAAGTAGCCCTAGCACAGACTGTGGAAAAGCACTTTCATTGAGAGGGGTTGCCAAGCTTCTAAGAAATTACGAGTTTCCGAAATACCAGCAAATATTTTTTTCACCCAATCTTGATGATACTTGTGGTAATGATCAGTACAGAAATCCCACTTTGCTCAAAAAATTTTGTTCTTCTAGGTTGAAGCATTCGTCTACAGTAGCAGTTTTTATATTTAGGTTTCCCTCTGTTCTCTGCTATAGATAGATGAATTTGGAACTCTAAATCCAACATGTTTTGTACTAGCTCTTTGAAACTTGACAAAATAAAGGAGTTCTCAGTTTTGTCTGTTCGGTTTGTTTCCTCTTCTTCTAGCCCTAGGGCACAGACTGTGGAAAAGCACTTTAATTGAGAGGGGTTGCCACGCTTCTAAGAAATAACGAGTTTCCGAAATACCAGCAAATATTTTTTCACCCAATCTTGATGATACTTGGTGGTAATGATCAGTACAGAAATCCACTTTGCTCACCATATTTTGTTCTTCTAGGTTGAAGCATTCGTCTACAGTAGCAGTTTTTATATTTAGGTTTCCCTCTGTTCTCTCCTATACAGATAGATGAATTTGGAACTCTAAAATCCAACATGGTTTGTAGTAGCTCTTTGGAAACTTGACAAAATAAAGGAGTTCTCAGTTTTGTCTCTATGGTTTGTTTCCTCTTCAAGTAGCCCTAGGCACAGACTGTGGAAAGCACTTTCATTGAGAGGGGTGCCAAGCTTCTAAGAAATAACGGGTTTCCGAAATACCAGCAAATATTTTTCACCCAATCTTGATGATACTTGGTGTTAATGATCAGTACACAAATCCCACTTGGCTCACCAAATTTTGTTCTTCTAGGTTGAAGCGTTCGTCTACAGTAGCAGTTTTTATATTTAGGTTTCCCTCTGTTCTCTGCTATATAGATAGATGAATTTGGAACTCTAAATCCAACATGGTTTGTAGTAGCTCTTTGAAACTTGACAAAATAAAGGAGTTCTCAGTTTTGTCTCTATGGTTTGTTTCCTCTTCAAGTAGCCATAGTCACAGACTGAGGAAAAGCACTTCATTGAGAGGGGTTGCCAAGCTTCTAAGAAATTACGAGTTTCCGAAACACCAGCAAAAATTTTTTCACCCAATCCTTGATGATACTTGTTGCTAATGATCAGTACACAAATCCCACTTGACTCACCAAATTTTGCTCTTCTAGGTTGAAGCGTTCGTCTACAGTAGCAGTTTTTATATCTAGGTTACCCTCTGTTCTCCTCCCTATATAGATATATGAATTTGGAACTCTAATCCAACATGGTTTGTAGTAGCTCTTTGAAACTTGACAAAATAAAGGAGTTGTCAGTTTTGTCTCTATGGTTTGTTTCCTCTTCAAGTAGCCCTAGCACAGACTGTAGAAAGCACTTTAATTGAGAGGGGTTGCCAAGCTTCTAAGAAACTACGAGTTTCCGAAATACCAGCAAATATTTTTTCACCCAATCTTGATGATACTTGGTGGTAATGATCAGTACACAAATCCCACTTTGCTCACCAAATTTTGTTCTTCTAGGTTGAAGCATTCGTCCTACAGTAGCAGTTTTATATTTAGGTTTCCCTCTGTTCTCTCCTATTTAGATAGATGAATTTGGAACTCTAAATCCAACATGGTTTTTAGTTAGCTCATTGAAACTTGACAAAATAAAGGAGTTCTCAGTTTTTTCTCTATGGTTTGTTTCCTCTTCAAGTAGCCCTAGGCACAGACTGTGGAAAGGCACTTTCATTGAGAGGGTTGCCAAGCTTCTAAGAAATAACGAGTTTCCGAAATACCAGCAAATATTTTTTCAGCCAATCTTGATGATACTTGTTGCTGATGATCAGTACACAAATCCCACTTGGCTCACCAAATTCTGTTCTTCTAGGTTGAAGCGTTCATCTACAGTTGCAGTTTTATATTTAGGTTTCCCTCTGTTCTCTCATATATAGATAGATGAATTTGGAACTCTAAATCCAACATGGTTTTAAGTAGCTCTTTGAAACTTGACAAAATAAAGGAGTTCTCAGTTTTTGTCTCTATGGTTTGTTTCCTCTTCAAGTAGCCCTAGGCACAGACTGTGGAAAAGCACTTTCATTGAGATGGGTATCCAAGCTTCTAAGAAATTACAAGTTTCCGAAATACCAGCAAATATTTTTTACCCAATCTTGATGATACTTGGTGATAATGATCAGTACACAAATCCCACTTGGCTCACCAAATTTTGTTCTTCTACGTTGAAGTGTTCGCCTACAGTAGCAGTTTTTATATTTAGGTTTCCCTCTGTTCACTCTTATATAGATATATGAATTTGGAACTCTAAATCCAACATGGTTTGTAGTAGCTCTTTGAAACTTGACAAAATAAAGGAGTTCTCTGTTTTGCCTCAATGGTTTCTTTCCTCCTCAAGTAGCCCTAGCACAGACTGTGGAAATGCACTTTCATTGAGATTGGTCGCCAAGCTTCTAAGAAATTACAAGTTTCCGAAATACCAGCATATATTTTTCACCCAATCTTGATGATACTTGGTGGTAATGATCAGTACACAAATCCCACTTGGCTCACCAAATTTTGTTCTTCTAGTTTGAAGCTTTCGTCTACAGTAGCAGTTTTTATATTTAGGTTTCCCTCTGTTCTCTCCTATATAGATAGATGAATTTGGAACTCTTAATCCAACATGGTTTGTAGTAGCTCTTTGAAACTTGACAAAATAAAGGAGTTCTCAGTTTTGTCTCTATGGTTTGTTTCCTCTTCAAGTAGCCCTAGGCACAGACTGTGGAAAAGCACTTTCATTGAGAGGGATTGCCAAGCTTCTATGATTATAACGGGTTTCCGAAATACCAGCAAATATTTTTCACCATATCTTGATGATACTTGGTGTTAATGATCAGTACACAAATCCCACTTGGCTCACCAAATTTTGTTCTTCTAGGTTGAAGCGTTCGTCTACAGTAGCAGTTTTTATATTTAGGTTTCCCTCTGTTCTCTCCTATATAGATAGATGAATTTGGAACTCTAAATCCAACATGGTTTGTAGTAGCTCTTTGAAACTTGACAAAATAAAGGAGTTCTCAGTTTGGTCTCTATGGTTTGTTTCCTCTTCAAGTAGCCCTAGGCCACAGACTGAGGAAAAGCACTTTTCATTGAGAGGGGTTGCCAAGCTTCTAAGAAATTACGAGTTTCCGAAACACCAGCAAATATTTTTTCACCCAATCTTGATGATACTTGTTGCTAATGATCAGTACACAAATCCCACTTGGCTCACCAAATTTTGTTCTTCTAGGTTGAAGCGTTCGTCTACAGTAGCAGTTTTTATATTTAGGATTCTCTCTGTTCTCTCCTATATAGATAGATGAATTTGGAACTCTAAATCCAACATGGATTGTAGTAGCTCTTTGAAACTTGACAAAATAAAGGAGTTCTCAGTTTTGTCTGTATGGTTTGTTTCCTCTTCAAGTAGCCCTAGTCACAGACTGTGGAAAAGCACTTTCATTGAGAGGGTTGCCAAGCTTTTAAGAAATTACTATTTTCTGAAATACCAGCAAATATTTATTCACCCAATCTTGATGATACTTGTTGCTAATGATCAGTACACAAATCCCACTTGGCTCACCAAATTTTGTTCTTCTAGGTTGAAGCGTTCGTCTACAGTAGCAGTTTTTATATTTAGGTTTCCCTCTGTTCTCTCCTGTATAGATAGATGAATTTGGAACTCTAAATCCAACATGGTTTGTACTAGCTCTTTGAAACTTGAAAAATAAAAGCGTTCTCAGTTTTCTCTCTATGGATTGTTTCCTCTTCTCTTAGCCCTAGGCACAGACTGTGGAAAAGCACTTTCATTGAGAGGGGTTGCCAAGCTTTTAAGAAATAACGAGTTTCCGAAATACCAGCAAATATTTTTTCACCCAATATTGATGATACTTGTTGCTAATGATCAGTACACAAATCCCACTTGGCTCACCAAATTTTGTTCTTCTAGGTTGAAGCGTTCGTCTACAGTAGGAGGTTTTATATTTAGGTTTCTCTCTGTTCTCTCCTATATAAATAGATGAATATGGAACTCTAAATCCAACATGGATTGTAGTAGCTCTTTGAAACTTGACAAAATAAAGGAGTTCTCAGTTTTGTCTCTATGGTTTGTTTCCTCTTCAAGTAGCCCTAGGCACAGACTGTGGAAAAGCACTTTCATTGAGAGAGGTTGCCAAGCTTCTAAGAAATAACGAGTTTCCGAAATACCAGCAAATATTTTTTCACCCAATCTTGATGATACTTGGTGGTAATGATCAGTACACAGATCCCACTTGGCTCACCAAATTTTGTTCTTCTAGGTTGAAGCGTTCGTCTACAGTAGCAGTTTTTATATTTAGGTTTCCCTCTGTTTTCTCCTATATAGATAGATGAATTTTTAACTCTAAATCCAACATGGTTTGTAGTAGCTCTTTGAAACGTGACAAAATAAAGGAGTTCTCTGTTGTGTCTCTATGGTTTGTTTCCTCTTCAAGTAGCCCTAGGCACAGACTGAGGAAAAGCACTTTCATTGAGAGGGGTTGCCAAGATTTTAAGAAATTACGAGTTTCCGAAATACCAGCAAATATTTTTTCACCCAATCTCGATGATACTTGGTGGTAATGATTAGTACACAAATCCCACTTGGCTCACCAAATTTTGTTCTTCTAGGTTGAAGCGTTCATCTACAGTAGCAGTTTTTATATTTAGGTTTCCCTATGTTCTCTCCTATATAGATAGATGAATTTGGAACTCTAAATCCAACATGGTTTGTAGTAGCTCTTTGAAACTTCACAAAATAAAGGAGTTCTCAGTTTTGTCTGTATGGTTTGTTTCCTCTTCTTGTAGCCCTAGGCACAGACTGTGGAAAAGCACTTTCATTGAGAGGGGTTGCCAAGCTTCTAAGAAATAATGAGGTTCCGAAATACCAGCAAATATTTTTTCACCCAATCTTGATGATACTTGGTGGTAATGATCAGTACAGAAATCCCACTTTGCTCACCAAATTTTGTTCTTCTAGGTTGAAGCATTCGTCTACAGTAGCAGTTTTTATATTTAGGTTTCCCTCTGTTCTCTCCTATTTAGATAGATGAATTTGGAACTCTAAATCCATCATGGTTTTAAGTAGCTCTTTGACACTTGCCAAAATAAAGGAGTTCTCAGTTTTGTCTCTATGGTTTGTTTCGTCTTCAAGTAGCCCTAGGCACAGACTGTGGAAGCACTTTCATTGAGATGGGTTGTCAAGCTTCTAAGAAATAACGGGTTACCAAAATACCAGCAAATATTTTTTCACCCAGTCTTGATGATACTTTGTGGTAACGATCAGTACACAAATCCCACTTGGCTCACCAAATTTTGTTCTTCTAGGTTGAAGCGTTCGTCTACAGTAGCAGTTTTTATCTTTAGGTTTCCCTCTGTTCTCTCCTGTATAGATAGATGAATTTGGAACTCTAAATCCAACATGGTTTGTACTAGCTCTTTGAAACTTGAAAAATAAAAGCGTTCTCAGTTTTGTCTCTATGGATTGTTTCCTCTTCTCTTAGCCCTAGGCACAGACTGTGGAAAAGCACTTTCATTGAGAGGGGTTGCCAAGCTTTTAAGAAATAACGAGTTTCCGAAGTACCAGCAAATATTTTTTCACCCAATATTGATGATAATTGTTGCTAATGATCAGTACACAAATCCCACTTGGCTCACCAAATTTTGTTCTTCTAGTTTGAAGCTTTCGTCTACAGTAGCGGTTTTTATATTTAGGTTTCCCTCTGTTCTCTCCTATACAGATAGATGAATTTGGAACTCTAAATCCAACATGGTTTGTAGTAGCTCTTTGAAACTTGACAAAATAAAGGAGTTCTCAGTTTTGTCTCTATGGTTTGTTTCCTCTTCAAGTAGCCCTAGGCACAGACTGTAGAAAAGCACTTTCATTGAGAGGGGTTGCCAAGCTTCTATGAAATAACGGGTTTCCGAAATACCAGCAAATATTTTTTCATCATATCTTGATGATACTTGGTGTTAATGATCAGTACACAAATCCCACTTGGGTCCCCAAATTTTGTTCTTCTAGGTTGAAGCGTTCGTCTACAGTAGCAGTTTTTATATTTAGGTTTCCCTCTGTTCTCTCCTATATAGATAGATGAATTTGGAACTCTAAATCCAACATGGTTTGTAGTAGCTCTTTGAAACTTGACAAAATAAAGGATTTCTCAGTTTGGTCTCTATGGTTTGTTTCCTCTTCAAGTAGCCCTAGGCACAGACTGAGGAAAAGCACTTTCATTGAGAGGGGTTGCCAAGCTTCTAAGAAATTACGAGTTTCCGAAACACCAGCAAATATTTTTTCACCCAATCTTGATGATACTTGTTGCTAATGATCAGTACACAAATCCCACTTGGCTCACCAAATTTTGTTCTTCTAGGTTGAAGCGTTCGTCTACAGTAGCAGTTTTTATATTTAGGATTCTCTCTGTTCTCTCCTATATAGATAGATGAATTTGGAACTCTAAATCCAACATGGATTGTAGGAGCTCTTTGAAACTTGACAAAATAAAGGAGTTCTCAGTTTTGTCTGTATTGTTTGTTTATTCTTCAAGTAGCCCTAGTCACAGACTGTGGAAAAGCACTTTCATTGAGAGGGTTGCCAAGCTTTTAAGAAATTACTATTTTCTGAAATACCAGCAAATATTTATTCACCCAATCTTGATGATACTTGTTGCTAATGATCAGTACACAAATCCCACTTGGCTCACCAAATTTAGTTCTTCTAGGTTGAAGCGTTCGTCTACAGTAGAAGTTTTTATATCTAGGTTTCCCTCTGTTCTCTCCTATATAGATAGATGAATTTGGAACTCTAAATCCAACATGGTTTGTAGTAGCTCTTTGAAACTTGACAAAATAAAGGAGTTCTCAGTTTTGTCTCTATGGTTTGTTTCCTCTTCAAGTAGCCCTAGGCACAGACTGTGGAAAAGCACTTTCATTGAGAGGGGTTGCCAAGCTTCTAAGAAATTACGAGTTTCCGAAATAACAGCAAATATTTTTTTCACCCAATCTTGATGATACTTGGTGGTAATGATCAGTACAGAAATCCCACTTTGCTCACAAAATTTTGTTCTTCTAGGTTGAAGCATTCGTCTACAGTAGCAGTTTTTATATTTAGGTTTCCCTCTGTTCTCTCCTATATAGATAGATGAATTTGGAACTCTAAATCCAACATGTTTTGTACTAGCTCTTTGAAACTTGACAAAATAAAGGAGTTCTCAGTTTTGTCTGTACGGTTTGTTTCCTCTTCTTGTAGCCCTAGGCACAGACTGTGGAAAAGCACTTTAATTGAGAGGGGTTGCCAAGCTTCTAAGAAATAACGAGTTTTCGAAATACCAGCAAATATTTTTTCACCCAATCTTGATGATACTTGGTGGTAATGATCAGTACAGAAATCCCACTTTGCTCACCATATTTTGTTCTTCTAGGTTGAAGCATTCGTCTACAGTAGTAGTTTTTATATTTAGGTTTCCCTCTGTTCTCTCCTATTTAGACAGATGAATTTGGAACTCTAAATCCAACATGGTTTTTAGTAGCACTTTGAAACTTGACAAAATAAAGGAGTTCTCAGTTTTGTCTCTATGATTTGTTTCCTCTTCAAGTAGCCCTAGGCAAAGACTGTGGAAAAGCACTTTCATTGAGAGGCGTTGCCAAGCTTCTAAGAAATAACGAGTTTCCGAAATACCAGCAAATTTTTTTTCACCCAATCTTGATGATACTTGGTGGTAATGATCAGTACACAAATCCCACTTGGCTCACCAAATTTTGTTCTTCTAGGTTGAAGCGTTCGTCTACACTAGCAGTTTTAATATTTAGGTTTCACTCTGTTCTCTCATATATAGATAGATGAATTTGGAACTCTAAATCCAACATGGTTTGTAGTAGCTCTTTGAAACTTGACAAAATAAAGGAGTTCTCAGTTTTGTCTCTATGGTTTGATTCATCTTCAAGTAGCCCTAGGCACAGACTGTGGAAAAGCACTTTCATTGAGAGGGGTTGCCAAGCTTCTGAGAAATTACGAATTTCCGAAATACCAGCAAATATTTTTTCACCCAATCTTAATGATACTTGGTGGTAAGGATCAGTACACAAATCCCACTTTGCTCACCAAATTTTGTTCTTCTAGGTTGAAGCGTTCGTCTACAGTAGGAGTTTTTATATTTAGGTTTCTCTCTGTTCTCTCCTATATAAATAGATGAATATGGAACTCTAAATCAAACATGGATTGTAGTAGCTCTTTGAAACTTGACAAAATAAAGGAGTTCTCAGTTTTGTCTCTATGGTTTGGTTCCTCTTCAAGTAGCCCTAGGCACAGACTGAGGAAAAGCACTTTCATTGAGAGGGGTTGCCAAGCTTTTAAGAAATTACGAGTTTCCGAAATACCAGCAAATATTTTTTCACCCAATCTTGATAATACTTGGTGGTAATGATCAGTACACAAATCCCACTTGGCTCACCAAATTTTGTTCTTCTAGGTTGAAGCGTTCTTCGACAGTAGCAGTTTTTATATTTAGGGTTCACTCTGTTCTCTCATATATAGATAGATGAATTTGGAACTCTAAATCCAACATGGTTAGTAGTAGCTCTTTGAAACTTGACAAAATAAAGGAGTTCTGAGTTTTCTCTCTATGGTTTGTTTCCTCTTCAAGTAGCCCTAGGCACAGACTGTGGAAAAGCACTTTCATTAAGAGGGGTTCCCAAGCTTCTAAGAAATTACGAGTTTTCGAAATACCAGCAAATATTTTTTCACCCAATCTTGATGATACTTGGTGGTAATGATCAGTACACAAATCCCACTTGGCTCAGGAAATTTTGTTCTTCGAGTTTGAAGCTTTCGTCTACAGTTGCAGTTTTTATATTTAGGTTTCCCTCTGTTCTCTCCTATATAGATAGATGAATTTGGAACTCTAAATTCAACATGGTTTGTAGTAGCTCTTTGAAACTTGAGAAAATAAAGGAGTTCTCAGTTTTGTCTCTATGGTTGTTTCCTCTTCAAGTAGCCCTATGCACAGACTGTGGAAAGCACTTTCATTGAGAGGGGTTGCCAAGCTTCTACGAAATAACGAGTTTCCGAAATACCAGCCAATATTTTTTCACCCAATCTTGATAATACTTGGTGGTAATGATCAGTACACAAATCCCACTTGGCTCACCAAATTTTGTTCTTCTAGGTTGAAGCGTTCTTCGACAGTAGCAGTTTTTATATTTAGGGTTCACCCTGTTCTCTCATATATAGATAGATGAATTTGGAACTCTAAATCCAACATGGTTTGTAGTAGCTCTTTGAAACTTGACAAAATAAAGGAGTTCTGAGTTTTCTCTCTATGGTTTGTTTCCTCTTCAAGTAGCCCTAGGCACAGACTGTGGAAAAGCACTTTCATTGAGAGTGGTTGCCAGACTTCTATGATTACAAGTTTCCGAAATACCAGCAAATATTTTTTCACGAAATCTTGATGATACTTGGTGGTAATGATCAGTATACAGATTCCAATTGGCTCACCAAATTTTGTTCTTCTAGGTTGAAGCGTTCGTCTACAGTAGCAGTTTTTATATTTAGGTTTCCCTCTGTTCTCTCCTATATAGATAGATGAATTTGGAACTCTAAATTCAACATGGTTTGTAGTAGCTCTTTTAAACTTGACGAAATAAAGGAGTTCTCAGTTTTGTCTCTATGGTTTGTTTCCTCTTCATGTAGCCGTAGGCACAGACTGTGGAAAGCACTTTCATTTAGAGGGGTTGCCAAACTTCTAAGAAATAACGAGTTTCCGAAATACCAGCAAATATTTTTTCACCCAATCTTGATGATACTTGGTGGTAATGATCAGTACACAAGTCCCACTTGGCTCACAAAATTTTTGTCTTCTAGGTTGAAGCGTTCGTCTGCAGTAGCAGTTCTTATATTTAGGTTTCCCTCTGTTCTCTCCTATATAGATAGATCAATTTGAAACTCTAAATCCAACATGGTTTGTAGTAGCTCTTTGAACCTTGACAAAATAAAGGAGTTCTCAGATTTGTCTCTATGGTTTGTTTCCTCTTCAAGTAGCCCTAGGCGCAGACTGTGGAAAAGCACTTTCATTGAGAGGGGTTGCCAAGCTTCTAAGAAATTACGAGTTTTTGAAATACCAGCAAATATTTTTTCACACAATCTTGATGATACTTGGTGGTAATGATCAGTACACAAATCCCACTTGGCTCACGAAATATTGTTCTTCGAGTTTGAAGCTTTCGTCTACAGTAGCAGTTTTTATATTTAGGTTTCCCTCTGTTCTCTCCTATATAGGTAGATGAATTTGGAACTCTAAATTCAACATGGTTTGTAGTAGCTCTTTGAAACTTGACAAAATAAAGGAGTTCTCAGTTTTGTCTCTATGGTTTGTTTCCTCTTCAAGTAGCCCTAGGCACAGACTGTGGAAAGCACTTTCATTGAGAGGGGTTGCCAAGCTTCTACGAAATAACGAGTTTCCGAAATACCAGCCAATATTTTTTCACCCAATCTTGATAATACTTGGTGGTAATGATCAGTACACAAATCCCACTTGGCTCACCAAATTTTGTTCTTCTAGGTTGAAGCGTTCTTCGACAGTAGCAGTTTTTATATTTAGGGTTCACTCTGTTCTCTCATATATAGATAGATGAATTTGGAACTCTAAATCCAACATGGTTTGTAGTAGCTCTTTGAAACTTGACAAAATAAAGGAGTTCTGAGTTTTCTCTCTATGGTTTGTTTCCTCTTCAAGTAGCCCTAGGCACAGACTGTGGAAAAGCACTTTCATTAAGAGGGGTTCCCAAGCTTCTAAGAAATTACGAGTTTTCGAAATACCAGCAAATATTTTTTCACCCAATCTTGATGATACTTGGTGGTAATGATCAGTACACAAATCCCACTTGGCTCAGGAAATTTTGTTCTTCGAGTTTGAAGCTTTCGTCTACAGTTGCAGTTTTTATATTTAGGTTTCCCTCTGTTCTCTCCTATATAGATAGATGAATTTGGAACTCTAAATTCAACATGGTTTGTAGTAGCTCTTTGAAA
>NW_027512186.1:0-16137 GCF_048772815.1 Callospermophilus lateralis
CTGTATGGTTTGTGTCCTATTGAAGTTTCCCTAGGAGGGAGTTGCGAAACACACTTTCGTTTGGAAGAGGTTGCCAAGCTTCCAAAATACTACGAGTGTCCTGAAATCTCAGCATATGTTTTTTCACCGAATCTTGAAGATACTTGGGTGTAATGAGCAGTACACCAATCCCACTTGACTCAGCAAATTTCGTTCTTCTAGGTTGGAGCATTCGTTTGCAATAAGAGTTTGAATTTTCAGCTTTCACTCTGTTTTCTCCTATATTGATACATGAATTTGGAACTCTAAATCAAGCACGGTTTGTGCTAGCCCCTTGAAACTTGACACAATAAAGTAGTTCTAAGTTCTATCTGTATGGTTTGTTTCCTCTTGAAGTAGCCATAGGAGGGAGTCGTGAAACACACTTTCGTTTGAAACGGGTTGCCAAGCTTCCAAAAAACCACGAGTGTCCTGAAATCTCAGCATATGTTTTTTCACCCAATCTTGAAGATACTTGGTGATAATGAGCAGTACACCAATCCCACTGGGTTCAGCAAATTTCGTTCTTCTAGGTTGAAGCATTCGTTGGCAGTAAGAGTTTGAAATTTCAGGTTTCACTCTGTTTTCTCCTATATTGATAGATGAATATGGAACTTTAAATCCAACACGGTTTGTGCTAGCCCCTTGAAACTTGACACAATAAAGTAGTTCTAAGTTCTATCTGTATGGTTTGTGTCCAATTGAAGTTTCCCTAGGAGGGAGTTTTGGAACACACTTTCGTTTGGAAGAGGTTGCCAAGCTTCCAAAATACTACGAGTGTCCTGAAATCTCAGCATATGTTTTTTCACCCAATCTTGAAGATACTTGGTGGAAATGAGCAGTACACCAATCCCACTTGGCTCAGTAAATTTCGTTCTTCTACGTTAGAGCATTCTTTTGCAATAAGAGTTTGAATTTTCAGCTTTCACTCTGTTTTCTCCTATATTGATACATGAATTTGGAACTCTAAATCAAGCACGGTTTGTGCTAGCCCCTTGAAACTTGACACAATAAAGTAGTTCTAAGTTCTATGTGTATGGTTTGTTTCCTCTTGAAGTAGCCCTAGGAGGGAGTTGTGAAACACACTTTCGTTTGGAAGAGGTTGCCAAGCTTCCAAAATACTACGAGTGTCCTGAAATCTCAGCATATGTTTTTTCACCCAATCTTGAAGATACTTGGGGGTAATGAGCAGTACACCATTCCCACTTGACTCAGCAAATTTCGTTCTTCTAGGTTGAACCATTCGTTTGCAATAAGAGTTTGAGTTTTCAGGTTTCACTCTGTTTTCTCCTATATTGATACATGAATTTGGAACTCTAAATCAAGCACGGGTTGTGCTATCCCCTTGAAACTTGACACAATAAAGTAGTTCTAAGTTCTATGTGTATGGTTTGTTTCCTCTTGAAGTAGCCCTATAAGGGAGTGGTGAAACACACTTTCCTTTGAAACGGGTTGCCAAGCTTCCAAAAAACTACGAGTGTCCTGAAATCTCAGCATATGTTTTTTCACCCAATCTTGAAGATACTTGATGATAATGAGCAGTACACCAATCCCACTGGGTTCTGCAAATTTCGTTCTTCTAGGTTGAAGCATTCGTTGGCAGTACGAGTTTGAAATTTGAGGTTTCACTCTGTTTTCTCCTATATTGATAGATGAATTTGGAACTCCAAATCAAACACGGTTTGTGCTAGCCCCTTGAAACTTGACACAATAAAGTAGTTCAAAGTTCTATCTGTATGGTTTTTGTCCAATTGAAGTTTCCCGAGGAGGGAGTGGTGAAACACACTTTCGTTTTGAAGAGGTCGCCAAGATTCCAAAATACTACGAGTGTCCTGAAATCTCAGCATATGTTTTTTCACCCAATCTTGAAGATACTTGGTGGTAATGAGCAGTACACCAAGCCCACTTGGCTCAGCAAATTTCGTTCTTCTAGGTTGAAGCATTCGTTTCCAATAAGAGTTTGAATTTTCAGGTTTCACTCTGTTTTCTCTTATATTGATACATGAATTTGGAACTCTAAATCAAGCACGGATTGTGCTAGCCCCTTGAATCTTGACACAATAAAGTAGTTCTAAGTTCTATGTGTATGGTTTGTTTCCTCTTGAAGTAGCCCTAGGAGGGAGTGGTGAAACACACTTTCGTTTGAAACGGGTTGCCAAGCTTCCAAAAAACTAGGAGTGTCCTGAAATCGCAGCATATGTTTTTTCACCCAATCTTGAAGATACTTGGTGATAATGAGCAGTACACCAATCCCACTGGGTTCAGCAAATTTCGTTCTTCTAGGTTGAAGCATTCGTTGTCAGTAAGAGTTTGAAATTTGAGGTTTCACTCTGTTTTCTCCTATATTGATATTTGAATTTGGAACTCCAAATCAAACACGGTTTGTGCTAGCCCCTTGAAACTTGACACAATAAAGTAGTTCTAAGTTCTATCTGTATGGTTTGTGTCCAATTGAAGTTTCCCTAGGAGGGAGTGGTGAAACACACTTTCGTTTGGAAGAGGTTGCCAAGCTTCCAAAATACTACGAGTGTCCTGAAATCTCAGCATATGTTTTTTCACCGAATCTTGAAGATACTTGTTGGTAATGAGCAGTACACCAGTCCCACTTGGCTCAGCAAATTTCGATCTTCTAGGTTGAATCATTCGTTTGCAATAAGAGTTTGAGTTTTCAGGTTTCACTCTGTTTTCTCCTATATTGATACATGAATTTGGATCTCTAAATCAAGAACGGTTTGTGCTAGCCCCTTGAAACTTGACACAATAAAGTAGTTCTAAGTTCTATCTGTATGGTTTGTTTCCTCTTGAAGTTTCCCTAGGAGGGAGTGGTGAAGCACACTTTCGTTTGAAAGGGGTTGCCAAGCTTCCAAAAAACTACGAGTGTCCTGAAATCTCAGCATATGTTTTTTCACCCAATCTTGAAAATACTTGTTGGTAATGAGCAGTACACCAAGCCCAGTTGGCTCAGCAAATTTCGTTCTTCTAGGTTGAAGCATTCCTTTGCAATAAGAGTTTGAGTTTTCAAGTTTCACTGTGTTTTCTCCTATATTGATACATGAATTTGGAACTCTAAATCAAGAACGGTTTGTGCTAGCCCCTTGAAACTTGACACAATAAAGTAGTTCTAAGTTCTATGTGTATGGTTTGTTTCCTCTTGAAGTAGCCCTAGGAGGGAGTGGTGAAACACACTTTCGTTTGAAACGGGTTGCCAAGCTTCCAAAAAACTACGAGTGTCCTGAAATCTCAGCATTTGTTTTTTCACCCAATCTTGAAGATACTTGGTGATAATGAGCAGTACACCAATCCCACTGGGTTCAGCAAATTTCGTTCTTCTAGGTTGAAGCATTCGTTGGCAGTACGAGTTTGAAATTTGAGGTTTCACTCTGTTTTCTCCTATATTGATAGATGAATTTGGAACTCCAAATCAAACACGGTTTGTGCTAGCCCCTTGAAACTTGACACAATAAAGTAGTTCAAAGTTCTATCTGTATGGTTTTTGTCCAATTGAAGTTTCCCGAGGAGGGAGTGGTGAAACACACTTTCGTTTTGAAGAGGTCGCCAAGATTCCAAAATACTACGAGTGTCCTGAAATCTCAGCATATGTTTTTTCACCCAATCTTGAAGATACTTGGTGGTAATGAGCAGTACACCAAGCCCACTTGGCTCAGCAAATTTCGTTCTTCTAGGTTGAAGCATTCGTTTCCAATAAGAGTTTGAATTTTCAGGTTTCACTCTGTTTTCTCTTATATTGATACATGAATTTGGAACTCTAAATCAAGCACGGATTGTGCTAGCCCCTTGAATCTTGACACAATAAAGTAGTTCTAAGTTCTATGTGTATGGTTTGTTTCCTCTTGAAGTAGCCCTAGGAGGGAGTGGTGAAACACACTTTCGTTTGAAACGGGTTGCCAAGCTTCCAAAAAACTAGGAGTGTCCTGAAATCGCAGCATATGTTTTTTCACCCAATCTTGAAGATACTTGGTGATAATGAGCAGTACACCAATCCCACTGGGTTCAGCAAATTTCGTTCTTCTAGGTTGAAGCATTCGTTGGCAGTAAGAGTTTGAAATTTGAGGTTTCACTCTGTTTTCTCCTATATTGATATTTGAATTTGGAACTCCAAATCAAACACGGTTTGTGCTAGCCCCTTGAAACTTGACACAATAAAGTAGTTCTAAGTTCTATCTGTATGGTTTGTGTCCAATTGAAGTTTCCCTAGGAGGGAGTGGTGAAACACACTTTCGTTTGGAAGAGGTTGCCAAGCTTCCAAAATACTACGAGTGTCCTGAAATCTCAGCATATGTTTTTTCACCGAATCTTGAAGATACTTGTTGGTAATGAGCAGTACACCAGTCCCACTTGGCTCAGCAAATTTCGATCTTCTAGGTTGAATCATTCGTTTGCAATAAGAGTTTGAGTTTTCAGGTTTCACTCTGTTTTCTCCTATATTGATACATGAATTTGGATCTCTAAATCAAGAACGGTTTGTGCTAGCCCCTTGAAACTTGACACAATAAAGTAGTTCTAAGTTCTATCTGTATGGTTTGTTTCCTCTTGAAGTTTCCCTAGGAGGGAGTGGTGAAGCACACTTTCGTTTGAAAGGGGTTGCCAAGCTTCCAAAAAACTACGAGTGTCCTGAAATCTCAGCATATGTTTTTTCACCCAATCTTGAAAATACTTGTTGGTAATGAGCAGTACACCAAGCCCAGTTGGCTCAGCAAATTTCGTTCTTCTAGGTTGAAGCATTCCTTTGCAATAAGAGTTTGAGTTTTCAAGTTTCACTGTGTTTTCTCCTATATTGATACATGAATTTGGAACTCTAAATCAAGAACGGTTTGTGCTAGCCCCTTGAAACTTGACACAATAAAGTAGTTCTAAGTTCTATGTGTATGGTTTGTTTCCTCTTGAAGTAGCCCTAGGAGGGAGTGGTGAAACACACTTTCGTTTGAAACGGGTTGCCAAGCTTCCAAAAAACTACGAGTGTCCTGAAATCTCAGCATTTGTTTTTTCACCCAATCTTGAAGATACTTGGTGATAATGAGCAGTACACCAATCCCACTGGGTTCAGCAAATTTCGTTCTTCTAGGTTGAAGCATTCGTTGGCAGTAAGAGTTTGAATTTTCAGGTTTCACTCTGTTTTCTCCTATATTGATAGATGAGTTTGGAACTCTAAATCATACACGGTTTGTGCTAGTTCCTTGAAACTTGACACAATAAAGTAGTTCTAAGTTCTCTCTGTATGGTTTGTGTCCTATTGAAGTTTCCCTAGGAGGGAGTTGCGAAACACACTTTCGTTTCGAAGAGATTGCCAAGCTTCCAAAATACTACGAGTGTCCTGAAATCTCAGCATATGTTTTTTCACCGAATCTTGAAGATACTTGGGGGTAATGAGCAGTACACCAATCCCACTTGACTCAGCAAATTTCATTCTTCTAGGTTCAAGCATTCGTTTTCAATAAAAGTTTGAATTTTCCGGTTTCACTCTGTTTTCTCCTGTATT
Organism: Callospermophilus lateralis; assembly: GCF_048772815.1. NCBI lineage: Eukaryota > Metazoa > Chordata > Mammalia > Rodentia > Sciuridae > Callospermophilus > Callospermophilus lateralis. The sequence goes on from NW_027512186.1 coordinate 5,516, forward strand.
TATACATGAATTTGGAACTCTAAATCAAACATGGTTTGTGCTAGCCCCTTGAAACGTGACACAATAAAGTAGTTCTAAGTTCTATCTGTATGGTTTGTTCCCTCTTGAAGTTGCCCTAGGACGGAGTGGAGAAACACACTTTCGTTTGAAACGGGTTGCCAAGCTTCCAAAAAACTACGAGTGTCCTGAAATCTCAGCATATATTTTCTCACGATTTCTTGAAGATACTTGGTGGTAATGAGTAGTACACCAATCCCCCTGGGCTCAGCAAATTTCGTTCTTCTAGGTTGAAGCATTCGTTGGCGGTAAGAGTTTGAATTTTCAGGTTTCACTCTGTTTTCTCCTATATTGATAGATGAATTTGGAACTCTAAATCATACACGGTTTGTGCTAGCCCCTTGAAACTTGACACAATAAAGTAGTTCTAAGTTCTATCTGTATGGTTTGTGTCCTATTGAAGTTTCCCTAGGAGGGAGTTGCGAAACACACTTTCGTTTGGAAGAGGTTGCCAAGCTTCCAAAATACTACGAGTGTCCTGAAATCTCAGCATATGTTTTTTCACCGAATCTTGAAGATACTTGGGTGTAATGAGCAGTACACCAATCCCACTTGACTCAGCAAATTTCGTTCTTCTAGGTTGGAGCATTCGTTTGCAATAAGAGTTTGAATTTTCAGCTTTCACTCTGTTTTCTCCTATATTGATACATGAATTTGGAACTCTAAATCAAGCACGGTTTGTGCTAGCCCCTTGAAACTTGACACAATAAAGTAGTTCTAAGTTCTATCTGTATGGTTTGTTTCCTCTTGAAGTAGCCATAGGAGGGAGTCGTGAAACACACTTTCGTTTGAAACGGGTTGCCAAGCTTCCAAAAAACCACGAGTGTCCTGAAATCTCAGCATATGTTTTTTCACCCAATCTTGAAGATACTTGGTGATAATGAGCAGTACACCAATCCCACTGGGTTCAGCAAATTTCGTTCTTCTAGGTTGAAGCATTCGTTGGCAGTAAGAGTTTGAAATTTCAGGTTTCACTCTGTTTTCTCCTATATTGATAGATGAATATGGAACTTTAAATCCAACACGGTTTGTGCTAGCCCCTTGAAACTTGACACAATAAAGTAGTTCTAAGTTCTATCTGTATGGTTTGTGTCCAATTGAAGTTTCCCTAGGAGGGAGTTTTGGAACACACTTTCGTTTGGAAGAGGTTGCCAAGCTTCCAAAATACTACGAGTGTCCTGAAATCTCAGCATATGTTTTTTCACCCAATCTTGAAGATACTTGGTGGAAATGAGCAGTACACCAATCCCACTTGGCTCAGTAAATTTCGTTCTTCTACGTTAGAGCATTCTTTTGCAATAAGAGTTTGAATTTTCAGCTTTCACTCTGTTTTCTCCTATATTGATACATGAATTTGGAACTCTAAATCAAGCACGGTTTGTGCTAGCCCCTTGAAACTTGACACAATAAAGTAGTTCTAAGTTCTATGTGTATGGTTTGTTTCCTCTTGAAGTAGCCCTAGGAGGGAGTTGTGAAACACACTTTCGTTTGGAAGAGGTTGCCAAGCTTCCAAAATACTACGAGTGTCCTGAAATCTCAGCATATGTTTTTTCACCCAATCTTGAAGATACTTGGGGGTAATGAGCAGTACACCATTCCCACTTGACTCAGCAAATTTCGTTCTTCTAGGTTGAACCATTCGTTTGCAATAAGAGTTTGAGTTTTCAGGTTTCACTCTGTTTTCTCCTATATTGATACATGAATTTGGAACTCTAAATCAAGCACGGGTTGTGCTATCCCCTTGAAACTTGACACAATAAAGTAGTTCTAAGTTCTATGTGTATGGTTTGTTTCCTCTTGAAGTAGCCCTATAAGGGAGTGGTGAAACACACTTTCCTTTGAAACGGGTTGCCAAGCTTCCAAAAAACTACGAGTGTCCTGAAATCTCAGCATATGTTTTTTCACCCAATCTTGAAGATACTTGATGATAATGAGCAGTACACCAATCCCACTGGGTTCTGCAAATTTCGTTCTTCTAGGTTGAAGCATTCGTTGGCAGTACGAGTTTGAAATTTGAGGTTTCACTCTGTTTTCTCCTATATTGATAGATGAATTTGGAACTCCAAATCAAACACGGTTTGTGCTAGCCCCTTGAAACTTGACACAATAAAGTAGTTCAAAGTTCTATCTGTATGGTTTTTGTCCAATTGAAGTTTCCCGAGGAGGGAGTGGTGAAACACACTTTCGTTTTGAAGAGGTCGCCAAGATTCCAAAATACTACGAGTGTCCTGAAATCTCAGCATATGTTTTTTCACCCAATCTTGAAGATACTTGGTGGTAATGAGCAGTACACCAAGCCCACTTGGCTCAACAAATTTCGTTCTTCTAGGTTGAAGCATTCGTTTCCAATAAGAGTTTGAATTTTCAGGTTTCACTCTGTTTTCTCTTATATTGATACATGAATTTGGAACTCTAAATCAAGCACGGATTGTGCTAGCCCCTTGAATCTTGACACAATAAAGTAGTTCTAAGTTCTATGTGTATGGTTTGTTTCCTCTTGAAGTAGCCCTAGGAGGGAGTGGTGAAACACACTTTCGTTTGAAACGGGTTGCCAAGCTTCCAAAAAACTAGGAGTGTCCTGAAATCGCAGCATATGTTTTTTCACCCAATCTTGAAGATACTTGGTGATAATGAGCAGTACACCAATCCCACTGGGTTCAGCAAATTTCGTTCTTCTAGGTTGAAGCATTCGTTGGCAGTAAGAGTTTGAAATTTGAGGTTTCACTCTGTTTTCTCCTATATTGATATTTGAATTTGGAACTCCAAATCAAACACGGTTTGTGCTAGCCCCTTGAAACTTGACACAATAAAGTAGTTCTAAGTTCTATCTGTATGGTTTGTGTCCAATTGAAGTTTCCCTAGGAGGGAGTGGTGAAACACACTTTCGTTTGGAAGAGGTTGCCAAGCTTCCAAAATACTACGAGTGTCCTGAAATCTCAGCATATGTTTTTTCACCGAATCTTGAAGATACTTGTTGGTAATGAGCAGTACACCAGTCCCACTTGGCTCAGCAAATTTCGATCTTCTAGGTTGAATCATTCGTTTGCAATAAGAGTTTGAGTTTTCAGGTTTCACTCTGTTTTCTCCTATATTGATACATGAATTTGGATCTCTAAATCAAGAACGGTTTGTGCTAGCCCCTTGAAACTTGACACAATAAAGTAGTTCTAAGTTCTATCTGTATGGTTTGTTTCCTCTTGAAGTTTTCCTAGGAGGGAGTGGTGAAGCACACTTTCGTTTGAAAGGGGTTGCCAAGCTTCCAAAAAACTACGAGTGTCCTGAAATCTCAGCATATGTTTTTTCACCCAATCTTGAAAATACTTGTTGGTAATGAGCAGTACACCAAGCCCAGTTGGCTCAGAAAATTTCGTTCTTCTAGGTTGAAGCATTCCTTTGCAATAAGAGTTTGAGTTTTCAAGTTTCACTCTGTTTTCTCCTATATTGATACATGAATTTGGAACTCTAAATCAAGAATGGTTGTGCTAGCCCCTTGAAACTTGACACAATAAAGTAGTTCTAAGTTCTATGTGTATGGTTTGTTTCCTCTTGAAGTAGCCCTAGGAGGGAGTGGTGAAACACACTTTCGTTTGAAACGGGTTGCCAAGCTTCCAAAAAACTACGAGTGTCCTGAAATCTCAGCATTTGTTTTTTCACCCAATCTTGAAGATACTTGGTGATAATGAGCAGTACACCAATCCCACTGGGTTCAGCAAATTTCGTTCTTCTAGGCTGAAGCATTCGTTGGCAGTAAGAGTTTGAATTTTCAGGTTTCACTCTGTTTTCTCCTATATTTGATAGATGAATTTGGAACTCTAAATCATACACGGTTTGTGCTAGTTCCTTGAAACTTGACACAATAAAGTAGTTCTAAGTTCTCTCTGTATGGTTTGTGTCCTATTGAAGTTTCCCTAGGAGGGAGTTGCGAAACACACTTTCGTTTCAAAGAGATTGCCAAGCTTCCAAAATACTACGAGTGTCCTGAAATCTCAGCATATGTTTTTTCACCGAATCTTGAAGATACTTGGGGGTAATGAGCAGTACACCAATCCCACTTGACTCAGCAAATTTCGTTCTTCTAGGTTCAAGCATTCGTTTTCAATAAAAGTTTGAAATTTCAGGTTTCACTCTGTTTTCTCCTGTATTTATACATGAATTTGGAACTCTAAATCAAACATGGTTTGTGCTAGCCCCTTGAAACGTGACACAATAAAGTAGTTCTAAGTTCTATCTGTATGGTTTGTTCCCTCTTGAAGTTGCCCTAGGACGTAGTGGTGAAACACACTTTCGTTTGAAACGGGTTGCCAAGCTTCCAAAAAACTACGAGTGTTCTGAAATCTCAGCATATATTTTTTCACGATTTCTTGAAGATACTTGGTGGTAATGAGTAGTACACCAATCCCCCTGGGCTCAGCAAATTTCGTTCTTCTAGGTTGAAGCATTCGTTGGCGGTCAGAGTTTGAATTTTCAGGTTTCACTCTCTTTTCTCCTATATTGATAGATGAATTTGGAACTCCAAATCAAACACGGTTTGTGCTAGCGCCTTGAAACTTGACACAATAAAGTAGTTCTAAGTTCTATCTGTATGGTTTGTTTCCTCTTGAAGTTTCCCTAGGAGGCAGTGGTGAAACACACTTTCGTTTGGAAGAGGTTGCCAAGCTTCCAAAAAACTATGAGTGTCCTGAAATCTCAGCATATGTTTTTTCACCCAATCTTGAAGATACTTGGTGGTAATGAGCAGTACACCAAGCCCACTTGGCTCAGCAAATTTCGTTCTTCTAGGTTGAAGCATTCGTTTCCAATAAGAGTTTGAATTTTCAGGTTTCACTCTGTTTTCTCCTGTATTTATACATGAATTTGGAACTCTAAATCAAACATGGTTTGTGCTAGCCCCTTGAAACGTGACACAATAAAGTAGTTCTAAGTTCTATCTGTATGGTTTGTTCCCTCTTGAAGTTGCGCGAGGACGGAGTGGTGAAACACACTTTCGTTTGAAACGGGTTGCCAAGCTTCCAAAAAACTACGAGTGTCCTGAAATCTCAGCATATATTTTTTCACGATTTCTTGAAGATACTTGGTGGTAATGAGTAGTACACCAATCCCCCTGGGCTCAGCAAATTTCGTTCTTCTAGGTTGAAGCATTCGTTGGCGGTAAGAGTTTGAATTTTTAGGTTTCACTCTCTTTTCTCCTATATTGATAGATGAATTTGGAACTCCAAATCAAACACGGTTTGTGCTAGCGCCTTGAAACTTGACACAATAAAGTAGTTCTAAGTTCTATCTGTATGGTTTGTTTCCTCTTGAAGTTTCCCTAGGAGGCAGTGGTGAAACACACTTTCGTTTGGAAGAGGTTGCCAAGCTACCAAAAAACTATGAGTATCCTGAAATCTCAGCATATGTTTTTCACCCAATCTTGAAGATACTTGGTGGTAATGAGCAGTACACCAAGCCCACTTGGCTCAGCAAATTTCGTTCTTCTAGGTTGAAGCATTCGTTTCCAATAAGAGTTTGAATTTTCAGGTTTCACTCTGTTTTCTCTTATATTGATACATGAATTTGGAACTCTAAATCAAGCACGGATTGTGCTAGCCCCTTGAAACTTGACACAATAAAGTAGTTCTAAGTTCTATGTGTATGGTTTGTTTCCTCTTGAAGTAGCCCTAGGAGGGAGTGGTGAAACACACTTTCGTTTGAAACGGGTTGCCAAGCTTCCAAAAAACTACGAGTGTCCTGAAATCTCAGCATATGTTTTTTCACCCAATCTTGAAGATACTTGGTGATAATGAGCAGTACACCAATCCCACTGGTTTCAGCAAATTTCGTTCTTCTAGGTTGAAGCATTCGTTGGCAGTAAGAGTTTGAATTTTCAGGTTTCACTCTGTTTTCTCCTATATTGATAGATGAATTTGGAACTCCAAATCAAACACGGGTTGTGCTAGCCCCTTGAAACTTGACACAATAAAGTAGTTCTAAGTTCTATCTGTATGGTTTGTTTCCTCTTGAAGTAGCCCTAGGAGGGAGTGGTGAAACACACTTTCGTTTGGAAGAGGTTGCCAAGCTTCCAAAATACTACAAGTGTCCTAAAATCTCAGCATATGTTTTTTCATACAATCTTGAAGATACTTGGTGGTAATGAGCAGTACACCAATCCCACTTGGCTCAGTAAATTTCGTTCTACTAGGTTGGAACATCGTTTGCAATAAGAGTTTGAATTTTCAGGTTTCACTCTGTTTTCTCCTATATTGATAGATGAATATGGAACTCTAAATCAAGCACGGTTTGTGCTAGCCCCTTGAAACTTGACACAATAAAGTAGTTCTAAGTTCTATCTGTATGGTTTGTTTCCTCTTGAAGTAGCCCTAGGAGGGAGTTGCGAAACACACTTTCGTCTGGAAGAGGTTGCCAAGCTTCCAAAATACTACGAGTGTCCTGAAATCTCAGCATATGTTTTTTCACCTAAACTTGAAGATACTTGGGGGTAATGAGCAGTACACCAATCCCACTTGACTCAGCAAATTTCGTTCTTCTAGGTTGAAGCATTCGTTTGCAATAAGAGTTTGCGTTTTCAGGTTTCACTCTGTTTTCTCCTATATTTATACATGAATTTGTAACTCTAACTCAAACACGGTTTGTGCTAGCCCCTTGAAACTTGACACAATAAAGTAGTTCTAAGTTCTATCTGTACGGTTTGTTTCCTCTTGAAGTTTCCCTAGGAGGGAGTGGTGAAACACACTTTCGGTTGGAAGAGGTTGCCAAGCTTCCAAAAAACTACGAGTGTCCTGAAATCTCAGCATATGTTTTTTCACCCAATCTTGAAGATACTTGGTGATAATGAGCAGTACACCAATCCCACTGGGTTAAGCAAATTTCGTTCTTTTAGGTTCAAGCATTCGTTGGCAGTAAGAGTTTGAATTTTCAGGTTTCACTATGTTTTCTCCTATATTGATAGATGAATTTGGAACTCCAAATCAAACACGGTTTGTGCTAGCCCCGTGAAACTTGACACAATAAAGTAGTTCTAAGATCTATCTGTACGGTTTTTGTCCAATTCAAGTTTCCCTAGGAGGGAGGTGTGAAACACACTTTCGCTTGGAAGAGGTTGCCAAGCTTCCAAAATACTACGAGTGTCCTGAAACCTCAGCATATGTTTTTTCACCCAATCTTGAAGATACTTGGTGGTAATGAGCAGTACACCAATCCTCTTGGCTAAGCAAATTTCGTTCTTCTAGGTTGAAGCATTCGTTTTCAATAAAATTTTGAAATTTCGGGTTTCACGCTGTTTTCTCCTATATTTATACATGAATTTGGAACTCTAACTCAAACACGGTTTGTGCTAGCCCCTTGAAACTTGACACAATAAAGTAGTTCTAAGTTCTATCTGTATGGTTTGTTTCCTCTTGACGTTGCCCTAGGAGGGAGTTGCGAAACACACTTTCATTTGGAAGAGGTTGCCAAGCTTCCAAAATACTACGAGTGTCCTGAAATCTCAGCATATGTTTTTTACCCAATCTTGAAGATACTTGGGGGTAATGAGCAGTACACCAATCCCACTTGGCTCAGCAAATTTTGTTCTCCTAGGTTCAAGCATTCGTTTTCAATAAAAGTTTGAAATTTCAGGTTTCACTCTGTTTTCTCCTGTATTTATACATGAATTTGGAACTCTAACTCAAACACGGTTTGTGCTAGCCCCTTGAAACTTGACACAATAAAGTAGTTCTAAGTTCTATCTGTATGGTTTGTTTATTCTTGAGGTTGCCTTAGGAGGGAGTGGTGAAACACACTTTCGTTTGAAAGAGGTTGCCAAGCTTCCAAAATACTATGAGTGTCCTGAAATCTCAGCATATGTTTTTTTACCCAATCTTGAATATCCTTGGTGGTAATGAGCAGTACACCAATCCCACTTGGCTCAGCAAATTTCGTTCTTCTAGGTTGAAGCATTCGTGTGCAATAAGAGTTTGAATTTTCAGGTTTCACTCTGTTTTCTCCTATATTGATACATGAATTTGGAACTCTAAATCAAGCACGGTTTGTGCTAGCCCCTTGAAACTTGACACAATAAAGTAGTTCTTAGTTCTATGTGTATGGTTTGTTTCCTCTTGAAGTAGCCCTAGGAGGGAGTGGTGAAACACACTTTCGTTTGAAACGGGTTGCCAAGCGTCCAAATAACTACGAGTGTCCTGAAATCTCAGCATATGTTTTTTTACCCATTCTTGAAGATACTTGGTGATAATGAGCAGTACACCAATCCCACTGGGTTCAGCAAATTTCGTTCTTCTAGGTTGAAGCATTCGTTGGCAGTAAGAGTTTGAATTTTCAGGTTTCACTCTGTTTTCTCCTATATTGATAGATGAATTTGGAACTCCAAATCAAACACGGTTTGTGCTAGCCCCTTGAAACTTGACACAATCAAGTAGTTCTAAGTTCTATCTGTATGGTTTGTTTCCTCTTGAAGTTTCCCTAGGAGGCAGTGGTGAAACACACTTTCGTTTGGAAGAGGTTGCCAAGCTTCCAAAAAACTACGAGTGTCCTGAAATCTCAGCATATGTTTTTTCACCCAATCTTGAAGATACTTGGTGGTAATGAGCAGTACACCAATCCCACTTGGCTCAGCAAATTTCGTTCTTCTAGGTTGAAGCATTCGTTTCCAATAAGAGTTTGAATTTTCAGGTTTCACTCTGTTTTCTCTTATATTGATACATGAATTTGGAACTCTAAATCAAGCACGGATTGTGCTAGCTCCTTGAAACTTGACACAATAAAGTAGTTCTAAGTTCTATCTGTATGGTTTGTTTTTTCTTGAAGTTGCCCTAGGAGGGAGTGGTGAAGCACACTTTCGTTTGAAACGGGTTGCCAAGCTTCCAAAAACTACGACTCTCCTGAAATCTCAGCATATGTTTTTTCACAAAATCTTGAAGATACTTGGTGGTAATGAGCAGTACACCAATCCCACTTGGCTAAGCAAATTTCGTTCTTCTAGGTTGAAGCATTCGTTTTCAATAAAATTTTGAAATTTCGGGTTTCACGCTGTTTTCTCTAATGTTTATACATGAAATTGGAACTCTAACTCAAACACGGTTTGTGCTAGCCCTTTGAAACTTGACACAATAAAGTAGTTCTAAGTTCTATCTGTATGGTTTCTTTCCTCTTGAAGTTTGCCTAGGAGGGAGTGGTGAAACACACTTTCGTTTGGAAGAGGTTGCCAAGCTTCCAAAATACTACGAGTGTCCTGAAATCTCAGCATATGTTTTTTCACCGAATCTTGAAGATACTTGTTGGTAATGAGCAGTACACCAGTCCCACTTGGCTCAGCAAATTTCGATCTTCTAGGTTGAAGCATTCGTTTGCAATAAGAGTTTGAGTTTTCAGGTTTCACTCTGTTTTCTCCTATATTGATACATGAATTTGGAACTCTAAATCAAGAACGGTTTGTGCTAGCCCCTTGAAACTTGACACAATAAAGTAGGTCTAAGTTCTATCTGTATGGTTTGTTTCCTCTTGAAGTTTCCCTAGGAGGGAGTGGTGAAGCACACTTTCGTTTGAAAGGGGTTGCCAAGCTTCCAAAAAACTACGAGTGTCCTGAAATCTCAGCATATGTTTTTTCACCCAATCTTGAAAATACTTGGTTGTAATGAGCAGTACACCAAGCCCAGTTGGCTCAGCAAATTTCGTTCTTCTAGTTTGAAGCATTCGTTTGCAATAAGAGTTTGAGTTTTCAAGTTTCACTCTGTTTTCTCCTATATTGATACATGAATTTAGAACTCTAAATCAAGAACGGTTTGTGCTAGCCCCTTGAAACTTGACACAATATAGTAGTTCTAAGTTCTATGTGTATGGTTTGTTTCCTCTTGAAGTAGCCCTAGGAGGGAGTGGTGAAACACACTTTCGTTTGAAAGGGGTTGCCAAGCTTCCAAAAAACTACGAGTGTCCTGAAATCTCAGCATTTGTTTTTTCACCCAATCTTGAAGATACTTGGTGATAATGAGCAGTACACCAATCCCACTGGGTTCAGCAAATTTCGTTCTTCTAGGTTGAAGCATTCGTTGGCAGTAAGAGTTTGAAATTTCAGGTTTCACTATGTTTTCTCCTATATTGATAGATGAATTTGGAACTCCAAATCAAACACGGTTTGTGCTAGCCCCTTGAAACTTGACACAATAAAGTAGTTCTAAGTTCTACCTGTACGGTTTGTGTCCAATTGAAGTTTCCCTAGGAGGGAGTTGTGAAACACACTTTCGATTGGAAGAGTTTGCCAAGCTTCCAAAACACTACGAGTGTCCTGAAATCTCAGCATATGTTTTTTCACCCAATCTTGAAGATACTTGGTGGTAATGAGCAGTACACCAATCCCACTTGGCTCAGTAAATTTCGTTCTACTAGGTTGGAGCATTCGTTTGCAATAAGAGTTTGAATTTTCAGGTTTCACTCTGTTTTCTCCTATATTGATAGATGAATTTGGAACTCTAAATCAAGCACGGTTTGTGCTAGCCCTTGAAACTTGACACAATAAAGTAGTTCTTAGTTCTATCTGTATGGTTTGTTTCCTCTTGAAGTAGCCCTAGGAGGGAATT
>NW_027512187.1:0-16116 GCF_048772815.1 Callospermophilus lateralis
AAACCATAGGAGACAGAACCTAAATCTACTTTATTTTGTCAATTTTCAAAGAGCTAGCACAAACCGTGTTTCATTTAGAGTTCCAAACACTTCTATCTATATAGGAGAAAACAGAGTGAAACCTAAAAATTCAAACTCTTACTGGAAACGAACGGTTCAACCTAGAATAGTGAAAATTGGGCAGCCAAGTGGGCTTAGTGAACTGATCATTACCACAATGTCTCATCAAGATTGGGTGAAAAAAGGTTTGCCGAGATTTCAGAAAACCAGTACTTTTGGACGCTTGGCACACCTTTCCAATGAAAATGTCTTTATCCAGTCTCTGCTTAGGGCTGCTTCAAGAGGAAACAAACCTTAGAGACAGAACTTAGAACTACTGTATTTTGTCAATTTTCAAAGAGCTAGCACAAACCGTGTTTCATTTAGAGTTCCCAACACATCTATCTATATAGGAGAAAACAGAGTGAAACCTAAAAATTCAAACTCTTACTGGAAACGAACGCTTCAACCTAGAAGAGTGAAAATTGGTCGGCCAAGTGGACTTAGTGAACTGATCATGACCACAGAGAATCATCAAGGTTGGGTGAAAAAAGGTTTGCCGAGATTTCAGAAAACCAGTGATTTTGGACGCTAGGCACACCTTTCCAATGAAAGTGTACTTAGGCAGTCTCTAGTTAGGGCTGCTTCAAGAGGAAACAAACCATGGAGACAGAACTTAGAACTACTTTATTTTGTCAATTTTCAAAGAGCTAGCACAAACCGTGTTTCATAGAGTTCCCAACACATCTATCTATATAGGAGAAAACAGAGTGAAACCTAAAAATTCAAACTCTTACTGGAAACGAACGCTTCAACCTAGAAGAGTGAAAATTGGGCGGCCAAGTGGACTTAGTGAACTGATCATTACCACAAAGAATCATCAAGATTGGGTGAAAAAAGGTTTGCCGAGATTTCAGAAAACCAGTACTTTTGGACGCTTGTCACACGTTTCCAATGAAAGTGTATTTAGGCAGTCTCTAGTTAGGGCTGCTTCAAGAGGAAACAAACCATGGAGACAGAAACTAAAACTACTTTATTTTGTCAATTTTCAAAGAGCTAGCACAAACCGTGTTTCATTTAGAGTTCCCAACACATCTATCTATATAGGAGAAAACAGAGTGAAACCTAAAAATTCAAACTATTAGTGGAAACGAACGCTTCAACCTAGATTAGTGAAAATTGGGCAGCCAAGTGGGCTTAGTGAACTGATCATTACCACAATGTCTCATCAAGATTGGGTGAAAAAAGGTTTGCCGAGATTTCAGAAAACCAGTACTTTTGGACGCTTGGCACACCTTTCCAATGAAAATGTCTTTAGGCAGTCTCTGCTTAGGGCTGCTTCAAGATTAAACAAACCTTAGAGACAGAACTTAGAACTACTTTATTTTGTCAATTTTCAAAGAGCTAGCACAAATCGTGTTTCATTTAGTGTTCCCAACACATCTATCTATATAGGAGAAAACAGAGTGAAACCTAAAAATTCAAACTCTTACTGGAAACGAACGCTTCAACCTAGAAGAGTGAAAATTGGGCGGCAAAGTGGACTTAGTGAACTGATCATTACCACAGAGAATCATCAAGATTGGGTGAAAAAATGTTTGCCGAGATTTCAGAAAACCAGTACTTTTGGACGCTTGGCACACGTTTCCAATGAAAGTGTATTTAGGCAGTCTCTAGTTAGGGCTGCTTCAAGAGAAAACAAACCATAGAGACAGAACCTAAATTTCCTTTATTTTGTCAATTTTCAAAGAGCTAGCACAAACCGTGTTTCATTTAGAGTTCCAAACACATCTATCTATATAGGAGAAAACACAGTGAAACCTAAAAATTCATACTATTACTGGAAACGAACGCTTCAACCTAGAAGAGTGAAAATTGGGAAGCCAAGTTGACTTAGTGAACTGATCACTACCACAGAGAATCATCCAGATTGGGTGAAATAATGTTTGCCGAGATTTCAGAAAACCAGTAATTTTGGACGCTTGGCACACGTTTCCAATGAAAGTGTATTTAGGCAGTCTCCAGTTAGGGCTGCTTCAAGAGAAAACAAACCATAGAGACAGAACCTAAATCTACTTTATTTTGTCAATTTTCAAAGAGCTAGCACAAACCGTGTTTCATTTAGAGTTCCAAACACATCTATCTATATAGGAGAAAACACAGTGAAACCTAAAAATTCAAACTCTTACTGGAAACGAACGCTTCAACCTAGAAGAGTGAAAATTGGGCAGCCCAGTGGACTTAGTGAACTGATCATTACCACAGAGAAGCATCAAGATTGGGTGAAAAAATGTTTGCCGAGATTTCAGAAAACCAGTACTTTTGGACGCTTGGCACACGTTTCCAATGAAAGTGTATTTATGCAGTCTCTAGTTAGGGATGCTTCAAGAGGAAACAAACCATAGAGACAGAACTTAGAACTACTTTATTTTGTCAATTTTCAAAGAGCTAGCACAAACCGTGTTTTATTTAGAGTTCCCAACACATCTATCTATATAGGAGAAAACAGAGTGAAACCTAACAATTCAAACTATTAGTGGAAACGAACGCTTCAACCTAGAATAGTGAAAATTGGGCAGCCAAGTGGGCTTAGTGAACTGATCATTACCACAATGTCTCATCAAGATTGGGTGAAAAAAGGTTTGCCGAGATTTCAGAAAACCAGTACTTTTGGACGCTTGGCACACCTTTCCAATGAAAATGTCTTTAGGCAGTCTCTGCTTAGGGCTGCTTCAAGAGGAAACAAACCTTAGAGACAGAACTTAGAACTACTTTATTTTGTCAATTTTCAAAGAGCTAGCACAAACCGTGTTTCATTTAGAGTTCCCAACACATCTATCTATATAGGAGAAAACAGAGTGAAACCTAAAAATTCAAACTCTTACTGGAAACGAACGCTTCAACCTAGAAGAGTGAAAATTGGGCGGCCAAGTGGACTTAGTGAACTGATCATTACCACAGAGAATCATCAAGGTTGGGTGAAAAAATGTTGGCCGAGATTTCAGAAAACCAGTAATTTGGGACGCTTGGCACACGTTTCCAATGAAAGTGTATTTAGGCAGTCTCTAGTTTGGGCTGCTTCAAGAGAAAACAAACCATAGAGACAGAACCTAAATCTACTTTATTTTGTCAATTTTCAAAGAGCTATCACAAACCGTGTTTCATTTAGAGTTCCAAACACATCTATCTATATAGGAGAAAACACAGTGAAATCTAAAAAATTCAAACTATTACTGGAAACGAACGCTTCAACCTAGAAGAGTGAAAATTGGGAAGCCAAGTTGACTTAGTGAACTGATCACTACCACAGAGAATCATCCAGATTGGGTGAAAAAATGTTTGCCGAGATTTCAGAAAACCAGTACTTTTGGACGCTTGGCACACGTTTCCAATGAAAGTGTATTTAGGCAGTCTTCAGTTAGGGCTGCTTGAAGAGGAAACAAACCATAGAGACAGAACCTAAAACTACTTTTTTTTGTCAATTTTCAAAGAGCTAGCACAAACCGTGTTTCATTTAGAGTTCCCAACACATCTATCTATATAGGAGAAAACAGAGTGAAACCTAAAAATTCAAACTCCTACTGGAAACGAACGCTTCAACCTAGAAGAGTGAATATTGGGCAGCCAAGTGGGCTTAGTGAACTGATCATTACCACAGAGAATCATCAAGATTGGGTGAAAAAATGTTTGCCGAGATTTCAGAAAACCAGTACTTTTGGACGCTTGGCACACCTTTCCAATGAAAGTGTACTTAGGCAGTCTCTAGTTAGGGCTGCTTCAAGAGGAAACAAACCATGGAGACAGAACCTAAAACTACTTTATTTTGTCAATTTTCAAAGAGCTAGCACAAACCGTGTTTCATTTAGAGTTCCAAACACATCTATCTATATAGGAGAAAACACAGTGAAACCTAAAAATTCAAACTCTTACTGGAAACGAACGCTTCAACCTAGAAGAGTGAAAATTGGGCGGCCAAATGGACTTAGTGAACTGATCATTACCACAGAGAATCATCAAGATTGGGTGAAAAAATGTTTGCCGAGATTTCAGAAAACCAGTACTTTTGGACGCTTGGCACACCTTTCCAATGAAAGTGTATTTAGGCAGTCTCTAGTTAGGGATGCTTCAAGAGGAAACAAACCATAGAGACAGAACTTAGAACTACTTTATTTTGTCAATTTTCAAAGAGCTAGCACAAACCGTGTTTCATTTAGAGTTCCCAACACATCTATCTATATAGGAGAAAACAGGGTGAAACCTAAAAATTCAAACTCTTACTGGAAACGAACGCTTCAACCTAGAAGAGTGAAAATTGGGCGGCCAAGTGGACTTAGTGAACTGATCATTACCGCAGAGAATCATCAAGACTGGGTGAAAAAATGTTTGCTGAGATTTCAGAAAACCAGTACTTTTGGATGCTTGGCACACCTTTCCAATGAAAATGTCTTTAGGCAGTCTCTGCTTAGGGCTGCTTCAAGATTAAACAAACCTTAGAGACAGAACTTAGAACTACTTTACTTTGTCAATTTTCAAAGAGCTAGCACAAACCGTGTTTCATTTAGTGTTCCCAACACATCTATCTATATAGGAGAAAACAGAGTGAAACCTAAAAATTCAAACTCTTACTGGAAACGAACGCTTCAACCTAGAAGTGTGAAAATTGGGCGGCAAAGTGGACTTAGTGAACTGATCATTACTACAGAGAATCATCAAGATTGGGTGAAAAAATATTTGCCGAGATTTCAGAAAACCAGTACTTTTGGACGCTTGGCACACGTTTCCAATGAAAGTGTATTTAGGCAGTCTCTAGTTAGGGCTGCTTCAAGAGAAAACAAACCATAGAGACAGAACCTAAATCTCCTTTATTTTGTCAATTTTCAAAGAGCTAGCACAAACCGTGTTTCATTTAGAGATCCAAACACATCTATCTATATAGGAGAAAACACAGTGTAACCTAAAAATTCATACTATTACTGGAAACGAACGCTTCAACCTAGAAGAGTGAAAATTGGGAAGCCAAGTTGACTTAGTGAACTGATCACTACCACAGAGAATCATGCAGATTGGGTGAAAAAATGTTTGCCGAGATTTCAGAAAACCAGTAATTTTGGACGCTTGGCACACGTTTCCCATGAAAGTGTATTTAGGCAGTCTCCAATTAGGGCTGCTTCAAGAGAAAACAAACCATAGAGACAGAACCTCAATCTACTTTATTTTGTCAATTTTCAAAGAGCTAGCACAAACCGTGTTTCATTTAGAGTTTGAAACACATCTATCTATATAGGAGAAAACAGAGTGAAACCTAAAAATTCAAACTCTTACTGGAAACGAACGCTTCAACCTAGAAGAATGAAAATTGGGCGGATAAGTGGACTTAGTGAACTGATCACTACCACAGAGAATCATCAAGATTGGGTGAAAAAAATTTTGCCGAGATTTCAGAAAACCAGTACTTTTGGACGCTTGGCACACCTTTCCAATGAAAGTGTATTTAGGCAGTCTCTAGTTAGGGCTGCTTCAAGAGGAAACAAACCATAGAGACAGAACTTAGAACTACTTTATTTTGTCAATTTTCAAAGAGCTAGCACAAACCGTGTTTCATTTAGAGTTCCCAACACATCTATCTATATAGGAGAAAACAGAGTGAAATCTAAAAATTCAAACTCTTACTGGAAACGAACGCTTCAACCTAGAAGAGTGAAAATTGGGCGCCCAAGTGGACTTAGTGAACTGATCATTACCACAGAGAATCATCAAGATTTTGTGAAAAAATGTTTGCCGAGATTTCAGAAAACCAGTAATTTTGGACGCTTGTCACACGTTTCCAATGAAAGTGTATTTAGGCAGTCTCTAGTTAGGGCTGCTTCAAGAGAAAACAAACCATAGAGACAGAACCTAAATCTACTTTATTTTGTCAATTTTCAAAGAGCTAGCACAAACCGTGTTTCATTTATAGTTCCAAACACATCTATCTATATAGGAGAAAACAGAGTGAAACCTAAAAATTCAAACTCTTACTGGAATCGAACGCTTCAACCTAGAAGAGTGAAAATTGGGCAGCCAAGTGGGCTTAGTGAACTGATCACTACCACAATGTCTCATCAAGATTGGGTGAAAAAAATTTTGCCGAGATTTCAGAAAACCAGTACTTTTGGACGCTTGGCACACCTTTCCAATGAAAATGTCTTTAGGCAATCTCTGCTTAGGGCTGCTTCAAGAGGAAACAAACCTTAGAGACAGAACTTAGAACTACTTTATTTTGTTAATTTTCAAAGAGCTTGCACAAACCGTGTTTCATTTAGAGTTCCCAACACATGTATCTATATAGGAGAAAACAGAGTGAAACCTAAAAATTCAAACTCTTACTGGAAACGAACGCTTCAACCTAGAAGAGTGAAAATTGGGCAGCCAAGTGGACTTAGTAAACTGATCATTTCCACAGAGAATCATCAAGATTGGGTGAAAAAATGTTTGACGAGATTTCAGAAAACCAGTAATTTTGGACGCTTGGCACACGTTTCCAATGAAAGTGTATTTAGGCAGTCTCTAGTTAGGGCTGCTTCAAGAGAAAACAAACCATAGAGACAGAACCTAAATCTACTTTATTTTGTCAATTTTCAAAGAGCTAGCACAAACCGTGTTTCATTTAGAGTTCCAAACACATCTATCTATATAGGAGAAAACAGAGATAAACCTAAAAATTCAAACTCTTACTGGAAACGAACGCTTCAACCTAGAATAGTGAAAATTGGGCAGCCAAGTGGGCTTAGTGAACTTATCATTACCACAATGTCTCATCAAGATTGGGTGAAAAAAGGTTTGCCGAAAATTCAGAAAACCAGTACTTTTGGACGCTTGGCACACCTTTCCAATGAAAATGTCTTTAGGCAGTCTCTGCTTAGGGCTGCTTCAAGAGGAAACAAACCTTAGAGACAGAACTTAGAACTACTTTATTTTGTCAATTTTCAAAGAGCTAGCACAAACCGTGTTTCATTTAGAGTTCCCAACACATCTATCTATATAGGAGAAAACAGAGTGAAACCTAAAAATTCTAACTCTTAATGGAAACGAACGCTTCAACATAGAAGAGTGAAAATTGGGCGGCCAAGTGGACTTAGTGAACTGATCATTACCACAGAGAATCATCAAGATTGGGTGAAAAAATGTTTGCCGAGATTTCAGAAAACCAGTAATTTTGGACGCTTGGCACACGTTTCCAATGAAAGTGTATTTAGGCAGTCTCCAGTTAGGGCTGCTTCAAGAGAAAACAAACCATAGAGACAGAACTTAGAACTACTTTATTTTGTCAATTTTCAAAGAGCTAGCACAAACCGTGTTTCATTTAGAGTTCCCAACACTTCTATCTATATAGGAGAAAACAGAGTGAAACCTAAAAATTCAAACTCTTACTGGAAACGAACGCTTCAACCTAGAAGAGTGAAAATTGGGTAGCCAAGTGGACTTAGTGAACTGATCATTACCACAGAGAATCATCAAGATTGGGTGAAAAAATGTTTGCCGAGATTTCAGAAAACCAGTACTTTTGGACTCTTGGCACACGTTTCCAATGAAAGTGTATTTAGGCAGTCTCTAGTTAGGGCTGCTTCAAGAGGCAACAAACCATAGAGACAGAACCTAAATCTACTTTATTTTGTCAATTTTCAAAGAGCTAGCACAAACCGTGTTTCATTTAGAGTTCCAAACACATCTATCTATATAGGAGAAAACAGAGTGAAACCTAAAAATTCAAACTCTTACTGGAAACGAACGCTTCAACCTAGAAGAGTGAAAATTGGGCAGCCAAGTGGACTTAGTGGACTGATCATTACCACAGAGAATCATCAAGATTGGGTGAAAAAATGTTTCCCAAGATTTCAGAAAACCAGTAATTTTGGACGCTTGGCACACGTTTCCAATGAAAGTGTATTTAGGCAGTCTCTAGTTTGGGCTGCTTCAAGAGAAAACAAACCATAGAGACAGAACGTAAATCTACTTTATTTTGTCAATTTTCAAAGAGCTAGCACAAACCGTGTTTCATTTACAGTTCCAAACACATCTATCTATATAGGAGAAAACACAGTGAAACCTAAAAATTCAAACTATTACTGGAAACGAACGCTTCAACCTAGAAGAGTGAAAATTGGGAAGCCAAGTTGACTTAGTGAACTGATCACTACCACAGAGAATCATCCAGATTGGGTGAAAAAATGTTTGCCGAGATTTCAGAAAACCAGTACTTTTGGACGCTTGGCACACCTTTCCAATGAAAATGTCTTTAGGCAGTCTCTGCTTAGGGCTGCTTCAAGAGGAAAGAAACCTTAGAGACAGAACTTAGAACTACTTTATTTTGTCAATTTTCAAAGAGCTAGCACAAACCGTGTTTCATTTAGAGTTCCCAACACATCTATCTATATAGTAGAAAACAGAGTGAAACCTAAAAATTCAAACTATTAGTGGAAATGAATGCTTCAACCTAGAATAGTGAAAATTGGGCAGCCAAGTGGGCTTAGTGAACTGATCCTTACCACAATGTCTCATCAAGATTGGGTGAAAAAAGGTTTGCCGAGATTTCAGAAAACCAGTACTTTTGGACGCTTGGCACACCTTTCCAATGAAAATGTCTTTAGGCAGTCTCTGCTTAGGGCTGCTTCAAGAGGAAACAAACCTTAGAGACAGAACTTAGAACTACTTTATTTTGTCAATTTTCAAAGAGCTAGCACAAACCGTGTTTCATTTAGAGTTCCCAACACATCTATCTATATAGGAGAAAACACAGTGAAACCTAAAAATTCAAACTCTTACTGGAAACGAACGCTTCAACCTAGAAGAGTGAAAATTGGGCGGCCAAGTGGACTTAGTGAACTGATCATTACCACAGAGAATCATCAAGATTGGGTGAAAAAATGTTTGCCGAGATTTCAGAAAACCAGTAATTTTGGACGCTTGGCACACGTTTCCATGAAAGTGTATTTAGGCAGTCTCTAGTTAGGGCTGCTTCAAGAGAAAACAAACCATAGAGACAGAACCTAAATCTACTTTATTTTGTCAATTTTCAAAGAGCTAGCACAAACCGTGTTTCATTTAGAGTTCCCAACACATCTATCTATATTGGAGAAAACAGAGTGAAACCTAAAAATTCAAACTCTTATTTGAAACGAACGCTTCAACCTAGAAGAGTGAATATTGGGCAGCCAAGTGGGCTTCGTGAACTGATCATTACCATAGAGAATCATCAAGATTGGGTGAAAAAATGTTTGCCGAGATTTCAGAAAACCAGTGCCTTTGGACCCTTGCCACACCTTTCCAATGAAAGTGTACTTAGGCAGTCTCTAGTTAGGGCTGCTTCAAGAGGAAACAAACCATTTAGACAGAACCTAAAACTACTTTATTTTGTCAATTTTCAAAGAGCTAGCACAAACCGTGTTTCATTTAGAGTTCCAAACACATCTATCTATATAGGAGAAAACAGAGTGAAACCTAAAAATTCAAACTCTTACTGGAATCGAACGCTTCAACCTAGAAGAGTGAAAATTGGGCAGCCAAGTGGGCTTAGTGAACTGATAACTACCACAATGTCTCATCAAGATTGGGTGAAAAAAATTTTGCCGAGATTTCAGAAAACCAGTACTTTTGGACGCTTGGCACAACTTTCCAATGAAAATGTCTTTAGGCAATCTCTGCTTAGGGCTGCTTCAAGAGGAAACAAACCTTAGAGACAGAACTTAGAACTACTTTATTTTGTTAATTTTCCAAGAGCTAGCACAAACCGTGTTTCATTTAGAGTTCCCAACACATGTATCTATATAGGAGAAAACAAAGTGAAACCTAAAAATTCAAACTCTTACTGGAAACGAACGCTTCAACCTAGAAGAGTGAAAATTGGGCAGCCAAGTGGACTTAGTGAACTGATCATTACCACAGAGAATCATCAAGATTGGGTGAAAAAATGTTTGACGAGATTTCAGAAAACCAGTAATTTTGGACGCTTGGCACACGTTTCCAATGAAAGTGTATTTAGGCAGTCTCTAGTTAGGGCTGCTTCAAGAGAAAACAAACCATAGAGACAGAACCTAAATCTACTTTATTTTGTCAATTTTCAAAGAGCTAGCACAAACCGTGTTTCATTTAGAGTTCCAAACACATCTATCTATATAGGAGAAAACAGAGTGAAACCTAAAAATTCAAACTCTTACTGGAAACGAACGCTTCAACCTAGAATAGTGAAAATTGGGCAGCCAAGTGGGCTTAGTGAACTTATCATTACCACAATGTCTCATCAAGATTGGGTGAAAAAAGGTTTGCCGAGAATTCAGAAAACCAGTACTTTTGGACGCTTGGCACACCTTTCCAATGAAAATGTCTTTAGGCAGTCTCTGCTTAGGGCTGTTTCAAGAGGAAAGAAACCTTAGAGACAGAACTTAGAACTACTTTATTTTGTCAATTTTCAAAGAGCTAGCACAAACCGTGTTTCATTTAGAGTTCCCAACACATCTATCTATATAGGAGAAAACAGAGTGAAACCTAAAAATTCAAACTATTAGTGGAAATGAACGCTTCAACCTAGAATAGTGAACATTGGGCAGCCAAGTGGGCTTAGTGAACTGATCCTTACCACAATGTCTCATCAAGATTGGGTGAAAAAAGGTTTGCCGAGATTTCAGAAAACCAGTACTTTTGGACGCTTGGCACACCTTTCCAATGAAAATGTCTTTAGGCAGTCTCTGCTTAGGGCTGCTTCAAGAGGAAACAAACCTTAGAGACAGAACTTAGAACTACTTTATTTTGTCAATTTTCAAAGAGCTAGCACAAACCGTGTTTCATTTAGAGTTCCCAACACATCTATGTATATAGGAGAAAACAGAGTGAAACCTAAAAATTCAAACTCTTACTGGAAACGAACGCTTCAACCTAGAAGAGTGAAAATTGGGCGGCCAAGTGGACTTAGTGAACTGATCATTACCACAGAGAATCATCAAGATTGGGTGAAAAAATGTTTGCCGAGATTTCAGAAAACCAGTAATTTTGGACACTTGGCACACGTTTCCATGAAAGTGTATTTAGGCAGTCTCTAGTTAGGGCTGCTTCAAGAGAAAACAAACCATAGAGACAGAACCTAAATCTACTTTATTTTGTCAATTTTCAAAGAGCTAGCACAAACCGTGTTTCATTTAGAGTTCCCAACACATCTATCTATATTGGAGAAAACAGAGTGAAACCTAAAAATTCAAACTCTTACTTGAAACGAACGCTTCAACCTAGAAGAGTGAATATTGGGCAGCCAAGTGGGCTTCGTGAACTGATCATTACCATAGAGAATCATCAAGATTGGGTGAAAAAATGTTTGCCGAGATTTCAGAAAACCAGTGCCTTTGGACCCTTGCCACACCTTTCCAATGAAAGTGTACTTAGGCAGTCTCTAGTTAGGGCTGCTTCAAGAGGAAACAAACCATTTAGACAGAACCTAAAACTACTTTATTTTGTCAATTTTCAAAGAGCTAGCACAAACCGTGTTTCATTTAGAGTTCCCAACACATCTATCTATATAGGAGAAAACACAGTGAAACCTAAAAATTCAAACTCTTACTGGAAACGAACGCTACAACCTAGAAGAGTGAAAATTGGGCAGCCACGTGAACGTAGTGAACTGATCAATACCACAGAGAATCATCAAGTTTGGGTGGAAAAATATTTGCCGAGATTTCAGAAAACCAGTACTTTTGGACGCTTGGCACACCTTTCCAATAAAAATGTCTTTAGGCCGTCTTTGCTTAGGGCTGCTTCAAGAGGAAACAAACCTTAGAGACAGAACTTAGAACTACATTACTTTGTCAATTTTCAATGAGCTAGCACAAACCGTGTTTCATTTAGAGTTCCCAACACATCTATCTATATAGGAGAAAACAGAGTGAAACCTAAAAATTCAAACTCTTACTGGAATCGAACGCTTCAACCTAGAATAGTGAAAATTGGGCAGCCAAGTGGACTTAGTGAACTGATCACTACCACAATGTCTCATCAAGATTGGGTGAAAAAAGGTTTGCCGAGATTTCAGAAAACCAGTACTTTTGGACGCTTGGCACACGTTTCCAATGAAAGTGTATTTAGGCAGTCTCTAGTTAGGGCTGCTTCAAGAGGAAACAAATCGTAGAGACAGAACCTAAATCTACTTTTATTTTGTCAATTTTCAAAGAGCTAGCAAAAACCGTGTTTCATTTAGAGTTCCCAACACATCTATCTATATAGGAGAAAACAGAGTGAAACCTAAAAATTCAAACTCTTACTGGAAACGATCGCTTCAACCTAGAAGAGTGAAAATTGGGCGGCCAAGTGGACTTAGTGAACTGATCATTACCACAGAGAATCATCAAGATTGGGGAAAAAATGTTTGCCGTGATTTCAGAAAACCAGTAATTTTGGACACTTGGCACACGTTTCCAATGAAAGTGGATTTAGGCAGTCTCTATTTAGGGCTGCTTCAAGAGAAAACAAACCATAGAGACAGAACCTAAATCTACTTTATTTTGTCAATTTTCAAAGAGCTAGCACAAACCGTGTTTCATTTAGAGTTCCAAACACATCTATCTATATAGGAGAAAACAGAGTGAAACCTAAAAATTCAAACTCTTACTGGAAACGAATGCTTCAACCTAGAATAGTGAAAATTGGGCAGCCAAGTGGGCTTAGTGAACTGATCATTACCACAATGTCTCATCAAGATTGGGTGAAAAAAGGTTTGCCGAGAATTCAGAAAACCAGTACTTTTGGACGCTTGGCACACCTTTCCAATGAAAGTGTATTTAGGCACTCTCTAGTTAGGCTGCTTCAAGAGGAAACAAACCTTAGAGACAGAACTTAGAACTACTTTATTTTGTCAATTTTCAAAGAGCTAGCACAAACCGTGTTTCATTTAGAGTTCCCAACACATCTATCTATATAGGAGAAAACAGAGTGAAACCTGAAAATTCTAACTCTTAATGGAAACCAACGCTTCAACATAGAAGAGTGAAAATTGGGCAGCCAAGTGGGCTTAGTGAACTGATCCTTACCACAATGTCTCATCAAGATTGGGTGAAAATAGGTTTGCCGAGATTTCAGAAAACCAGTACTTTTGGACGCTTGGCACACCTTTCCAATGAAAATGTCTTTAGGCAGTCTCTGCTTAGGTCTGCTTCAAGAGGAAACAAAACTTAGAGACAGAACTTAGAACTACTTTATTTTTGTCAATTTTCAAAGAGCTAGCACAAACCGTGTTTCATTTAGAGTTCCCAACACATCTATGTATATAGGAGAAAACAGAGTGAAACCTAAAAATTCAAACTCTTACTGGAAACGAATGCTTCAACCTAGAAGAGTGAAAATTGGGCGGCCAAGTGGACTTAGTGAACTGATCATTACCACAGAGAATCATCAAGATTGGGTGAAAAAATGTTTGCCGAGATTTCAGAAAACCAGTCATTTTGGACGCTTGGCACACGTTTCCATGAAAGTGTATTTAGGCAGTCTCTAGTTAGGGCTGCTTCAAAGAGAAAACAAACCATAGAGACAGAACCTAAATCTACTTTATTTTGTCAATTTTCAAAGAGCTAGCACAAACCGTGTTTCATTTAGAGTTCCCAACACATCTACCTATATTGGAGAAAAACAGAGTGAAACCTAAAAATTCAAATTCTTACTGGAAACGAACGCTTCAACTTAGAAGAGTGAATATTGGGCAGCCAAGTGGGCTTCCTGAACTGATCATTACCATAGAGAATCATCAAGATTGGGTGAAAAAATGTTTTCCGAGATTTCAGAAAACCAGTGCCTTTGGACCCTTGCCACACCTTTCCAATGAAAGTGTACGTAGGCAGTCTCTAGTTAGGGCTGCTTCAAGAGGAAACAAACCATTTAGACAGAACCTAAAACTACTTTATTTTGTCAATTTTCAAAGAGCTAGCACAAACCGTGTTTCAATAGAGTTCCCAACACATCTATCTACATAGGAGAAAACAGAGTGAAACCTAAAAATTCAAACTCTTACTGGAAACGAACGCTTCAACCTAGAAGAGTGAATATTGGGCAGCCAAGTGGGCATAGTGAACTGATCATTACCGCAGAGAATCATCAAGATTGGGTGAAAAAATGTTTGCCGGGATTTCAGAAAACCAGTGCTTTTGGACGCTTGGCACACCTTTCCAATGAAAGTGTACTTAGGCAGTCTATAGTTAGGGCTGCTTCAAGAAAAAACAAACCATGGAGACAGGACCTAAATCTATTTTATTTTGTCAATTTTCAAAGAGCTAGCACAAGTCGTGTTTCATTTAGAGTTCCAAACACATCTATCTATATAGGAGAAAACACAGTGAAACCTAAAAATTCAAACTCTTACTGGAAACGAACGCTTCAATCTAGAAGAGTGAAAATTGGCCAGCCAAGTAGACTTAGTGAACTGATCATTACCACAGAGAATCATCAAGCTTGGGTGAAAAAATGTTTGCCGAGATTTCAGAAAACCAGTACTTTTGGACGCTTGGCACACCTTTCCAATGAAAATGTCTTTAGGCAGTCTTTGCTTAGGGCTGCTTCAAGAGGAAACAACCTTAGAGACAGAACTTAGAACTACTTTATTTTGTCAATTTTCAAAGAGCTAGCACAAACCGTGTTTCATTTAGAGTTCCCAACACATCTATCTATATAGGAGAAAACAGAGTGAAACCTAAAAATTCATACTCTTACTGGAATCGAACGCTTCAACCTAGAAGAGTGAAAATTGGGCAGCCAAGTGGACTTAGTGAACTGATCACTACCACAATGTCTCATCAAGATTGGGTGAAAAAAGGTTTGCCGAGATTTCAGAAAACCAGTACTTTTGGACGCTTGGCACAACTTTCCAATGAAAATGTCTTTAGGCAGTCTCTGCTTAGGGCGGCTTCAAGAGGAAACAAACCTTAGAGAAAGAACTTAGAACTACTTTATTTTGTCAATTTTCAAAGAGCTAGCACAAACCGTGTTTCATTTAGAGTTCCCAACACATCTATCTATATAGGAGAAAAAAGAGTGAAACCTAAAAATTCAAACTCTTACTGGAAACGAACGCTTCAACCTAGAAGAGTGAAAATTGGGAAGCCAAGTTGACTTAGTGAACTGATCATTACCACAGAGAATCATCCAGATTGGGTGAAAAAATGTTTGCCGAGATTTCAGAAAACCAGTACTTTTGGACGCTTGGCACACGTTTCCAATGAAAGTGTATTTAGGCAGTCTCCAGTTAGGGCTGCTTCAAGAGGAAACAAACCATAGAGACAGAACCTAAAACTACTTTATTTTATCAATTTTCAAAGAGCTAGCACAAACCGTGTTTCATTTAGAGTTCCCAACACATCTATCTACATAGGAGAAAACACAGTGAAACCTAAAAATTCAAACTCTTAATGGAAACGAACGCTTCAAACTAGAAGAGTGAATATTGGGCAGCCAAGTGGGCTTAGTGAACTGATCATTACCACGGAGAATCATCAAGATTGGGTGAAAAAATGTTTGCCGAGATTTCAGAAAACCAGTGCTTTTGGACGCTTGGCACACCTTTCCAATGAAAGTGTACTTAGGCAGTCTCTCGTTAGGGCTGCTTCAAGAAAAAACAAACCATGGAGACAGAACCTAAAACTACTCTATTTTGTCAATTTTCAAAGAGCTAGCAGAAACCGTGTTTCATTTAGAGTTCCCAACACATCTATCTATATGGGAGAAAACAGAGTGAAACCTAAAAATTCAAACTATTACTGGAATCGAACGCTTCAACCTAGAAGAGTGAAAATTGGGCAGCCAAGTGGACTTAGTGAACTGATCACTACCACAATGTCTCATCAAGATTGGGTGAAAAAAGGTTTGCCGAGATTTCAGAAAACCAGTACTTTTGGACGCTTGGCACACCTTTCCAATGAAAATGTCTTTAGGCAGTCTCCGCTTAGGGCTGCTTCACGAGGAAACAAACCTTAGAGACAGAATTTAGAACTACTTTATTTTTTCAATTTTCAAAGAGCTAGCACAAACCGTGTTTCATTTAGAGTTCCCAACACATCTATCTATATAGGAGAAAAA
>NW_027512188.1:0-16076 GCF_048772815.1 Callospermophilus lateralis
ACTTTGTCCTAACAGTTGCTTCCAAGGGTAACATAAGATGGAGGTTGCCCCTACTTCCTGTGACACTTTCATAAGGTAGAATGTATATCACCATTGGCACCCGGGAACAGCTCTCCTCTCAGCCCTGGTTTGGTCCATCTTCTGTACAATAAGAAGAGAGAGAGGCAGATTCAGACACATCCCTTCATCCTGACCAGGTTGTTTGCCATGGAAGATGACTTTTGCTCTCTCAGGTGCTTCATACCTGCCTACAACTTCTCCAGGTATCATTTGTGCATGGACATTTGAGGTTCTCATCAGGTGGAAGGTCCCCAACTTTCCTGTATTGTAAGAACCACTCTGTCCCTGCTCTTCTGTAAAATGATTGAGGGAACAGTGTATACTTGGGGTTAAAAACAGGTTTGATTTGAGTTACGAGTGATTCTGTGTGATGAATAATGGTATTGGGAACCTGCAATACTTACAAGAATATAGAAGTGAAATATAAGTAGAAAAACAGAAATCTAGGTATGATTTGAAGCCCAGAAGGGTTTTGCCCTTGATTGGGATACTTAGCTTTGAATGATGTTCTGCAAAGATGCCTCAGATAATTCGATATACAATGGCATAGGACCTTGTACATTGGATGATTGAATTTAGAGAGAACATCCAGTCAAAAAGGGATATTCAATAGGATTAGGAAGATAGTCGGTAGGTTTAGGAAGAAGAGTGAGTATAGAATTTGGACCAAAAGTTCTTTAGCAATAGACTTTCGGTTGTTGAGTGAATGTAAATGTCAGCACATATGAAGAGTCAGTCACTATGTTGAACTGGGGAAAATATGTAGAAAAGCAGATATCAATAGAAATATTAGGAAATCAGGCAAAGTATAAAGTGAGTGATAGAATTAGACATTTTCAACAGGGTTGAGTTTGAATATATAAATTAGGAAAAAAACAAATATGTAGTCACCAATAGGATTGACAATTGAGAGCATTAGGCAACCTGGACATGGATGTTTTTAGAAATCCATGTTCACTTTCCATTTAGGCTTTGGTACAATCATAAGTGTGACCTTTCCATTTTTTGTCCAGAATATTACTGTGATAATGAGGTGACATGAGTATTTCTTTCACCATTTCTATGAGCAATATATTGAAGATGTAAAATGAGAATCGGGGTTACAAAGAGGTGTAACCTGTTTCTAGGAATATAGAGAAAAAGCATGAATAGACCATACTGTGAATAAATAATATAACTTTTTTGAACTTTAAATAATGAACTGAACTGATATCTGAAAAATTAATGGAAATCGTATATTGATATACAATCATTCATTCCAACCAGGTATATATGTAATGGAAATATTTGTGTTTTGGTTTATCATGAAGAGTGTGTGACGTTGGCTTCAAAATGATTATGGAAATTCAAAATAATGTGTTTGGAAAGAAGTCTCATGAAAAGACCAGTCAAGAAACCCTGACAATACATGTGTTCTGAAGCAAGAAGTGGTGAAAGTTGAAACAAATGCTTATTAATTTGTGAACTTGTGGATGAAATGTATATCCTGTGATGTGCAAAAACTGAAGAAACAATAATGTACCAGTGTCGAATACAAATGAATGACAAATTACATATCATGTCCCATAGGAGTCTACTTGCATTGATGTTAGACTGGGTCAGTTACTGTAGAATAATTAGGATTTGTATGCACCATTCACTGAAGTTAGTTTTCAGTACTAGGAAACAAATATGTATTTCAGGTGGATGAATATTTCTGATTATCATCTTGTGAAAAGTGGATTATAAATCCACATACATGAACATGAATGAATTTAGAGAGTGTATATTAGACACATATATTTCATATTTTGAAAAATTTGGAGAGTATATCTATATCTATATCTATATCTATACACACACACACACACACACACACACAACTCACAGACATTAAAAAGTACCAATATAAATGCCAATCGAAATTCATCAGTAAATATGTATCATCCACAAATGCAAAAATATTTATTTTACTGAACATGAGCTAATGAATAATGTTGTTCTACTAGGACGCTCTCCTATAAGTTGAATTTTCATTTCCAACAGCACTTAGGAGGAGTGAACTCTTCTCACAATTTGTATCTGCCAAGACAGCCACCTCACAAAAATGTACGTGTGACCTGGTAGGATTCTATATATGCATATAAATATACATGTGTGAATAGACTACAGAAAAAGGAAACAATAATTCACATATTTGTTAAGTTTAAAACACATGGAGAATATTTCAAATAAATTTGACTAGATTTATAACTACTACCTTATATAATGCAAATGTCAAGTCCAACTATACAACATGTCTCCTCTGAAGTACTTGTATTTCTAATGTGTTGGGTTAATTTTCTCCATTATATTAGGATGAATAGTCTGAGTCTACTAGGTATGGGTTAGTGTCAGGGATTCAGTATTTCGAATGGAAAATTGGAAAAAGAATCCAATGTGTATGTAAATATATGCTGCACAAATATCCTCCCGCTCTCATCCAGAACAATGCCTTGACATTACCTTCACCCCAAGTAAGACACAATTAGAGTAGAAGAGTTACAAAATCAGTGAATACATATCTGGAATGGAAAATGTTCAGGAGTTCACAACCTTGGAGGTGGTAGAGGAGTTTCCAAAACTAAGGGACAGGGTAAACACTCCACAAACATGGAGCTTTGCTGGCCTAAAAACTTTTTGAGAAACTGCCTCTGAGCTTCCACACTTGAAATATATGTTGTTTTCAGGAGAATTGGCTTCCTCTGTAGTGAGAACATCAAAGCTGGGTCTGCATCTATGTGACCTGGAGGACATGGTTTCTTATTTTCCAATGAACAAGATGAAGCAGTGCTGAATCCTCTCTTTGTAGGTAAACTGAGGCCACTGGGGACTAAGTGTCTCCCCGTGTGGACTGTGAAGCCATTTGGTCCTCTTCCACTTTTTGTGGTGTTTTTGCTGCTGCACTGTGAGTTTGGTATTTGTTTCACGAAATACTAGGAGCTAAACTGGGACACAGTGCTGGAGGGAGTTCTGTCACGTGTGGTGTGTCAGGGTCTGCAAGAGAATGCACCAACTAGGCTCCTATCTCTCACAG
Organism: Callospermophilus lateralis; assembly: GCF_048772815.1. Classification (NCBI taxonomy): domain Eukaryota; kingdom Metazoa; phylum Chordata; class Mammalia; order Rodentia; family Sciuridae; genus Callospermophilus; species Callospermophilus lateralis. The sequence goes on from NW_027512188.1 coordinate 3,116, forward strand.
CTTGCCCCATTGCCCCCTTGTCCATATCAACCTGATTCTTAATTTTCCTCTGAAAACTCTCCATATAACAAGATGCCTTTACATATAATGGTCTGTTGGCTGCACCATGTCAGTTACAAGCCATTTGGAATCCAATGGTAGATCCACATGGCCCTACCACGGATGTTTTATCAAACACCTCCCCACCACTGCTCTAGACCCACTACTCAGCAGGCTCCAAATTTCTGGCATCTCTGTTCTACACCATTTTCATGAAACTCAGTAAATCAAGGCACTGTCTGGTATACTCATGATCAGCAACAGGACATCCAATGTTTCTCCAGTGCCACCTGGTCATAGGAATTTCAAAAATTTCATGGTATTTATCTAGCCATTTTTCAAGCATGAAGTTGGAGGCACTGTGGGTTTCAGTTCATTCAGCAAACATTAAATGGTGAGGAAGCTCATTTCAATGAAATCTCTGGAGAACTCTCACAGGCATGGCTTCCCAAAGAGTGGACAAAAGGTCACATTAGGCCAGGCCCATTGAGGTCTACAATGTGAGGTCCATGTGTGTTTTGACTCTCAACTATGGCTGCCATTTCTTTAAGAATAAAATCATGTGATATCCTTGCTGAGATTCCCAGGTCTTTGTGGAAATCCACCCGGGGCCTAGGTCTCAGTTTCCAAGAGCGACTTTCATGCGTGGCCTCTTAAAATCCCAACAAAATTCATGGCAATGCTTCTCTGAGTTCAGTTCCAAAACCCAGTCTCTAAGGGGAATCACACCAGAGTTCAAGACCACGTGGACCCAGTCATTTTTCCAATGCCACACAAATGACCAAAATTAAAACCAAAACACTCCCAAATGGCCCTCATCTTATTTCATATAGTCAATCATCTTAACCTCTGGCTGGAGGTTTCCATGAGGGGCGCAGCCAATGACAGTGTCCAAAATCAGCTCGTTTGCCCCTCATTTGTCCAAAGTCAGGGTAGCCTGGACACCGTTTCTGTGAACCAGGAGTGAACAAATAACCCTGCCATTAATACTTCTGTGTTTCTCCAATTTGAGGCCTACTGATTTTAGGTATCGATTCTTTAGGTGATTTAGAGTCATGCGAAAACACAAGTACCTCTGCAGGGCTTTGAAGAACTCATTTGACCCAAAGAATCCCTATTGTCATTTGATGGAGTGCAGGAACCTAACAGAGGAAGGCAAGAGACTTCATCCACAATGAATGAAATTTTTTGCCATTTTGGTTTTGGAAGCTCACATGGGATCATTCTTAAGATCCATCAGGTGCTGAGAATCTAAGTCACAGCCACACACAGGCCCAAGAGGCTGATAAAGACACATCCCTTTCCAAAGTAATTAAGCAAAGAGCCACAGGTGAGGCCCATTCATTTCCATTTGAAAACTGTTTTCATCAGGCTTCACAAAGGGGTGGCCTGAGGCAAAGACCTTCCTGACATTCAGTGCAACACAACAATAAGTAAGCAAAAGGCCCAAAGCAGGGTTTCTGCACTGAGACTTTCCTGGTCACACTGATATCTGAGTTTTCTGAGATGCTCGCCATTCTCTTCAGCTATGCAGTACATGTCCATGTCACAGAGCTTGGAGGTGGTACATATTTTGGACACAAATCCATGAGCCTATTCTGGAGAGTGGCCAGAATTCAGGAAGAAAACTACAACTTAGAAAGATTGCAGGTGTTGCACATCAATAAGACAAGCTGCAGTCCATTCATATATTGGGCATGGGAAGATTTATACTAGACAGGACACATCCATTAATGCATTCTCTTTTCTAATGTCTACAACAACGGACACAGTGGGATACACAGAAAGAGAAACACTCGCCGTGTCAAATGACTTACTAGAAACTGTCCACTCCAAACCAAACAAACCGCCTTTTCTATCTATTCTCAGAACATGAGACAAAACAACAAACCCACACCCACTCCCACATAGGCACCTCCTTCCCCCAAGTACGTCTGTGACTATCCGGAGTGTCCTCTGACTGGTGGGCCATACTATGTTCCCCCGAAATGGCCTGTCTTCTCTCAGATCTTGTTTCCTTGACCAACTCTGTGAAGATGTCAGGAAAAAGTGGTTAGCCACTACCTGTTTTCTCAGGAAAGGTCCATCTTCAGAGCTCTCCTGGCATTTGGCCATCCTCACATCATTAGGTACCAAGAAAACTGACTCTGTCCTTAGTAAATCCAAACAAGTGAGCCCACTGGGACTGGGACTGGGACTGCCTCTGGGTGCCTGGCTTCTTGGATACCAAGTTCAGAGAGTTCCATCACCAAGGAAATGAGGTATGTCACATTCTTTGGAACTGAATGAGGTCACTGCCTTGGCAACCACTTTGTCCTAACAGTTGCTTCCAAGGGTAACATAAGATGGAGGTTGCCCCTACTTCCTGTGACACTTTCATAAGGTAGAATGTATACCATCATTGGCACCCGGGAACAGCTCTCCACTCAGCCCTGGTTTGGTCCATCTTCTGTACAATAAGAAGAGAGAGAGGCAGATTCAGACACATCCCTTCATCCTGACCAGGTTGTTTGCCATGGAGGATGACTTTTGCTCTCTCAGGTGCTTCATACCTGCCTACAACTTCTCCAGGTATCATTTGTGCATGGACATTTGAGGTTCTCATCAGGTGGAAGGTCCCCAACTTTCCTGTATTGTAAGAATCACTCTGTCCCTGCTCTTCTGTAAAATGATTGAGGGAACAGTGTATACTTGGGGTTAAAAACAGGTTTGATTTGGGTTACGAGTGATTCTGTGTGATGAATAATGGTATTGGGAACCTGCAATATTTACAAGAATATAGAAGTGAAATATAAGTAGGAAAACAGAAATCTAGGTATGATTTGAAGCCCAGAAGGGTTTTGCCCTTGATTGGGATACTTAGCTTTGAATGATGTTCTGCAAAGATGCCTCAGATAATTCGATATACAATGGCATAGGACCTTGTACATTGGATGATTGAATTTAGAGAGAACATCCAGTCAAAAAGGGATATTCAATAGGATTAGGAAGATAGTCGGTAGGTTTAGGAAGAAGAGTGAGTATAGAATTTGGACCAAAAGTTCTTTAGCAATAGACTTTCGGTTGTTGAGTGAATGTAAATGTCAGCACATATGAAGAGTCAGTCACTATGTTGAACTGGGGAAAATATGTAGAAAAGCAGATATCAATAGAAATATTAGGAAATCAGGAAAAGTATAAAGTGAGTGATAGAATTAGACATTTTCAACAGGGTTGAGTTTGAATATATAAATTAGGAAAAAAACAAATATGTAGTCACCAATAGGATTGACAATTGACAGCATTAGGCAACATGGACATGGATGTTTTTAGAAATCCATGTTCACTTTCCACTTAGGCTTTGGTACAATCATAAGTGTGACCTTTCCATTTTTTGTCCAGAATATTACTGTGATAATGAGGTGACATGAGTATTTCTTTCACCATTTCTGGGAGCAATATATTGAAGATGTAAAATGAGAATCGGGGTTACAAAGAGGTGTACCCTGTTTCTAGGAATATAGAGAAAAAGCATGAATAGACCATACTGTGAATAAATAATATAACTTTTTTGAACTTTAAATAATGAACTGAACTGATATCTGAAAAATTAAAGGAAATCAAATATTGATATACAATCATTCATTCCAACCAGGTATATATGTAATGGAAATATTTGTGTTTTGGATTATCATGAAGAGTGTGTGACGTTGGCTTCAAAATGATTATGGAAATTCAAAATAATGTGTTTGGAAAGAAGTCTCATGAAAAGACCAGTCAAGAAACCCTGACAATACATGTGTTCTGAAGCAAGAAGTGGTGAAAGTTGAAACAAATGCTTATTAATTTGTGAACTTGTGGATGAAATGTATATCCTGTGATGTGCAAAAACTGAAGAAACAATAATGTACCAGTGTCGAATACAAATGAATGACAAATTACAGATCATGTCCCATAGGAGTCTACTTGCATTGATGTTAGACTGGGTCAGTTACTGTAGAATAATTAGGATTTGTATGCACCATTCACTGAAGTTAGTTTTCAGTACTAGGAAACAAATATGTATTTCAGGTGGATGAATATTTCTGATTATCATCTTGTGAAAAGTGGATTATAAATCCACATACATGAACATGAATGAATTTAGAGAGTGTATATTAGACACATATATTTCATATTTTGAAAAATTTGGAGAGTATATCTATATCTATATCTATATCTATACACACACACACACACACACACACACACAACTCACAGACATTAAAAAGTACCAATATAAATGCCAATCGAAATTCATCAGTAAATATGTATCATCCACAAATGCAAAAATATTTATGTTACTGAACATGAGTTAATGTATAATGTTGTTCTACTAGGACGCTCTCCTATAAGTTGAATTTTCATTTCCAACAGCATTTAGGAGGAGTGAACTCTTCTCACAATTTGTATCTGCCAAGACAGCCACCTCACAAAAATGTACGTGTGATACCTGGTAGGATTCTATATATGCATATAAATATACGTGTGTGAAGAGACTACAGACAAAGGAAACAAGAATTCACATATTTGTTAAGTTTAAAACACATGGAGAATATTTCAAATAAATTTGACTAGATTTATAACTCCTACCTTATATAATGCAAATGTCAAGTCCAACTATACAACATGTCTCCTCTGAAGAACTTGTATTTCTAATGTGTTGGGTTAATTTTCTCCATTATATTAGGATGAATAGTCTGAGTCTACTAGGTATGGGTTAGTGTCAGGGATTCAGTATTTCGAATGAAAAATTGGAAAATGAATCCAATGTGTATGTAAATATATGCTGCACAAATATCCTCCCGCTCTCATCCAGAACAATGCCTTGACATTACCTTCACCCCAAGTAAGACACAATTAGAGGAGAAGAGTTACAAAATCAGTGAATACATATCTGGAATGGAAAATGCTCAGGAGTTCACAACCTTGGAGGTGGTTGAGGAGTTTCCAAAACTAAGGGACAGGGTAAACACTCCACAAACATGGAGCTCTGCTGGCCTAAAAACTTTTTGAGAAAGTGCCTCTGAGCTTTTACACTTGAAATATATGTTGTTTTCAGGAGATTTTTCTTCCTCTGTAGTGAGAACATCAAAGCTGGGTCTGCATCTATGTGACCTGGAGGACATGGTTTCTTATTTTCCAATGAACAAGATGAAGCAGTGCTGAATCCTATCTTTGTAGGTAAACTGAGGCCATTATGGACTAAGTGTCTCCCCGTGTGGACTGTGAAGCCATTTGGTCCTCTTCCACTTTTTGTGGTGTTTTGGCTGCTGCACTGTGAGTTTGGTATTTGTTTCACGAAATACTAGGAGCTAACCGGGGACACAGTGCTGGAGGGAGTTCTGTCACGTGTGGTGGGTCAGGGTCTCCAAGAGAATGCACCAACTATTCTCCTATCTCTCACAGCTTGCCCCATTGCCCCCTTGTCCATATCAACCTGATTCTTAATTTTCCTCTGAAAACTCTCCATGTAACAAGATGCCTTTACATATAAGGGTCTGCTGGCTGCACCATGTCAGTTACAAGCCATTTGGAATCCAATGGTAGATCCACATGGCCCTACCACGGATGTTTTATCAAACACCTCCCCACCACTGCTCTAGACCCACTACTCAGCAGGCTCCAAATTTCTGGCATCTCTGTTCTACACCATTTTCATGAAACTCAGTAAATCAAGGCACTGTCTGGTATACTCATGATCAGCAACAGGACATCCAATGTTTCTCCAGTGACACCTGGTCATAGGAATTTCAAAAATTTCATGGTATTTATCTAGCCATTTTTCAACCATGAAGTTGGAGGCACTGTGGGTTTCAGTTCATTCAGCAAACATTAAATGGTGAGGAAGCTCATTTCAATGAAATCTCTGGAGAACTCTCACAGGCATGGCTTCCCAAAGAGTGGACAAAAGGTCACATTAGGCCAGGCCCATTGAGGTCTACAATGTGAGGTCCATGTGTGTTTTGACTCTCAACTATGGCTGCCATTTCTTTAAGAATAAAATCATGTGATATCCTTGCTGAGATTCCCAGGCCTCTGTGGAAATCCACCCGGGGCCTAGGTCTCAGTTTCCAAGAGCGACTTTCATGTGTGGCCTCTTAAAATCCCAACAAAATTCATGGCAATGCTTCTCTGAGTTCAGTTCCAAAACCCAGTCTCTAAGGGGAATCACACCAGAGTTCAAGCCCACGTGGATCCAGTCATTTTTTCCAATGCCACACAAATGACCAAAATTAAAACCAAAACACTCCCACATGGCCCTCATCTTATTCCATATAGTAAATCATCTTAACCTCTGGCTGGAGATTTCCATGAGGGGCGCAGCCAATGACAGTGTCCAAAATCAGCTCGTTTGCCCCTCATTTGTCTAAAGTCAGGGTAGCCTGGACACCATTTCTGTGAATCAGGAGTGAACAAATAAGCCTGCGGTTAATACTTCTGTGTTTCTCCAATTTGAGGCCTACTAATTTTAGGTATCGATTCTTTAGGTGATTTAGAGTCATTCGAAAACACAAGCACCTCTGCAGGGCTTTGAAGAACTCATTTGACCCAAAGAATCCCTATTGTCATTTGATGGAGTGCAGGAACCTAAAAGAGGAAGGCAAGAGACTTCATCCACAATGAATGAAATTTTTTGCCATTTTGGTTTTGGAAGCTCACATGGGATCATTCTTAAGATCCATCAGGTGCTGAGAATCTAAGTCACAGCCACACACAGGCCCAAGAGGCTGATAAAGACACATCCCTTTCTAAAGCAATTAAGCAAAGAGCCACAGGTGAGGCCCATTCATTTCCATTTGAAAACTGTTTTCTTCAGGCTTCACAAAGGGGTCGCCTGAGGTAAAGACCTTCCTGACATTCAGTGCAACACAACAATAAGTAAGCAAAAGGCCCAAATCAGGGTTTCTGCACTGAGACTTTCCTGGTCACACTGATATCTGAGTTTTCTGAGATGCTCGCCATTCTCTTCAGCTATCCAGTACATGGCCATGTCACAGAGCTTGGAGGTGGTACATATTTTGGACACAAATCCATGAGCCTATTCTGGAGAGTGGCCAGAATTCAGGAAGAAAACAACAACTTAGAAAGATAGCAGGTGTTGCACATCAATAAGACAAGCTGCAGTCCATTCATATATTGGGCAGGATGAATTTTGGTATGATTTATACTAGACAGGACACATCCATTAATGCATTCTCTTTTCTAATGTCTACAACAACGGACACAGTGGGATACACAGAAAGAGAAACACTCGCCATGTCAAATGACTTACTAGAAACTGTCCACTCCAAACCAAACAAACCGCCTTTTCTATCTATTCTCAGAACATGAGACAAAACAACAAACCCACACCCACTCCCACAAAGGCACCTCCTTCCCCCAAGTACGTCTGTGACTATCCGGAGTGTCCTCTGACTGGTGGGCCATACTATGTTCCCCCGAAATGGCCTGTCTTCTCTCAGATCTTGTTTCCTTGACCAACTCTGTGAAGATGTCAGGAAAAAGTGGTTAGCCACTACCTGTTTTCTCAGGAAAGGTCCATCTTCAGAGCTCTCCTGGCATTTGGCCATCCTCACATCATTAGGTACCAAGAAAACTGACTCTGTCCTTGGTAAATCCAAACAAGTGATCCCACTGGGACTGGGACTGCGACTGCCTCTGGGTGCCTGGCTTCTTGGATACCAAGTTCAGAGAGTTCCATCACCAAGGAAATGAGGTATGTCACATTCTTTGGAACTGAATGAGGTCACTGCCTTGGCAACCACTTTGTCCTAACAGTTGCTTCCAAGGGTAACATAAGATGGAGGTTGCCCCTACTTCCTGTGACACTTTCATAAAGTAGAATGTATATCAACCATTGGCACCCGGGAACAGCTCTCCACTCAGGCCTGGTTTGGTCCATCTTCTCTACAATAAGAAGAGAGAGATTCAGATTCAGACACATCCCTTCATCCTGACCAGGTTGTTTGCCATGGAAGATGACCTTTGCTCTCTCAGGTGCTTCATACCTGCCTAGAACTTCTCCAGGTATCATTTGTGCATGGACATTTGAGGTTCTCATCAGGAGGAAGGTCCCCAACTTTCCTGTATTGTAAGAACCACTCTGTCCCTGCTCTTCTGTAAAATGATTGAGGGAACGGTGTATACTTGGGGTTAAAAACAGGTTTGATTTGGGTTACGAGTGATTCTGTGTGATGAATAATGGTATTGGGAACCTGCAATATTTACAAGAATATAGAGGTGAAATATAAGTAGGAAAACAGAAATCTAGGTATGATTTGAAGCCCAGAAGGGTTTTGCCCTTGATTGGGATACTTAGCTTTGAATGATGTTCTGCAAAGATGCCTCAGATAATTCGATATACAATGGCATAGGACCTTGTACATTGGATGATTGAATTTAGAAGAGAACATCCAGTCAAAAAGGGATATTCAGTAGGATTAGGAAGATAGTCTGTAGGTTTAGGAAGAAGAGTGAGTATAGGATTTGGACCAAAAGTTCTTTAGCAATAGATTTTCGGTTGTTGAGTGAATGTAAATGTCAGCACATATGAAGAGTCAGTCACTATGTTGAACTGAGGAAAATATGTAGAAAAGCAGATATCAATAGAAACATTACGAAATCAGGCAAAGTATAAAGTGAGTGATAGAATTAGACATTTTCAACAGGGTTGAGTTTGAATATATAAATTAGGAAAAAAACAAATATGTAGTCACCAATAGGATTGACAATTGACAGCATTAGGCAACCTGGGCATGGATGTTTTTAGAAATCCATGTTCACTTTCCATTTAGGCTTTGGTACAATCATAAGTGTGACCTTTCCATTTTTTGTCCAGAATATTACTGTGATAATGAGGTGACATGAGTATTTCTTTCACCATTTCTGGGAGCAATATATTGAAGGTGTAAAATGAGAATCGGGGGTACAAAGAGGTGTACCCTGTTTTTAGGAACATAGAGAAAAAGCATGAATAGACCATACTGTGAATAAATAATATAACTTTTTTGAACTTTAAATAATGAATTAACTGATATCTGAAAAATTAAAGGAAATCATATATTGATATACAATCATTCATTCCAACCAGGTATATATCTAATGGAAATATTAGTGTTTTGGTTTATTATGAAGAGTGTGTGAGTTTTGCTTCAAAATGATTATGGAAATTCAAAATAATGTGTTTGGAAAGAAGTCTCATGAAAAGACCAGTCAAGAAACCCTGACAATACATGTGTTCTGAAGCAAGAAGTGGTGAAAGTTGAAACAAATGCTTATTAATTTGTGAACTTGTGGATGAAATGTATATCCTGTGATGTGCAAAAACTGAAGAAACAATAATGTACCAGTGTCGAATACAAATGAATGACACATTACATATCATGTCCCATTGGAGTCTACTTGCATTGATGTTAGACTGGGTCAGTTACTGTAGAATAATTAGGATTTGTATGCACCATTCACTGAAGTTAGTTTTCAGTACTAGGAAACAAATATGTATTTCAGGTGGATGAATATTTCTGATTATCATCTTGTGAAAAGTTGATTATAAATCCACATACATGAACATGAATGAATTTAGAGTGTGTATATTAGACACATATATTTCATATTTTGAAAAATTGTCAGAGTATATCTATATCTATATATATATATATATACACAGACACACACACACACACACACACACACACACACAACACTCACAGACATTAAAAAGTACCAATATAAATGCCAATCGAAATTCATCAGTAAATATGTATCATCCACAAATGCAAAAATATTTATTTTACTGAACATGAGTTAATGTATAATGTTGTTCTACTAGGACGCTCTCCTATAGGTTGAATTTTCATTTCCAACAGCATTTAGGAGGAGTGAACTCTTCTCACAATTTGTATCTGCCAAGACAGCCATCTCACAAAAATGTACGTGTGATACCTGGTAGGATTCTATATATGCATATAAATATACATGTGTGAATCGGCTACAGAAAAGGGAAACAAGAATTCACATATTTGTTAAGTTTAAAAACACATGAGAATATTTCAATTAAAATTTGACTAGATTTATAACTCCTACCTTATATAATGGAAATGTTAAGTCCAACTATACAACATGTCTCTGGAGAACCTTTGGATGTCCTGTTGTTTATCATGAGTATACTAGACAGTGCCTTGATTGACTGTGTTTCATGAAAATGATCTAGAACAGACATGCCAGTAAGTTGGTGCCTGCTGAGTAGTGTGCCTAGAGCAGTGGTGTGTATGTGTGTCATAATACATCTCTGATGTGGCCATATGGATTTGCCATTGGCTTCCAAATGGCTTGTGACAGACATGGTGAGGCCAGCAGACACTAATATGTAAGGGCGTCTTGTTATATGGAGAGGTTTCATGGCAATGTTAAGAATCAGGTTGCAATAGACAAGGGAAAAAGATATGTGGGATAGAAGCCTGGTTGGTGCATTCTCCTGCAGACCCTGACCCACCACATGTGGCAGAACTCCATCCAGCACTGTGTCCCTTTTGAACTCCTTGTATTTCGTGAAGCAAATACCAAACTACCAATGCAGGAGAAAGAAAAACCATGAAAAAGTGGAGGATGACCAAATGGCTTCACAGCCCAGATGGGGAGAGACTTAGCACGCACTGGTCACATTTTACTTAAAAGAGAGAATTCACCACTGCTGCCTCATGTTCATTAGAAAATAAGAAACCATGTCCTCCAGGTCACATAGAATCAGACCCAGCTTTGATGGTCTCACGACAAAGGAAGCTAAAGCTCCTGAAAACAACATATATTTCAAGTGCCCAACCTCAGAGGCAGTTTATCAAGAAGTCCTTTAGGCCAGCAGAGCTCCATGTTTGTGGAGTTTTTAACCTGTCACTTACTTATGGAAACTTCTCTACCACATCCAAGGTTGTGAACTCCTGAGCATTTTCCATTCCAGTTATATATTCACAGATTTTATAACTCTTCTCCACTAATTGTGTCTTACTTGGGGTGAAGGTAATGTCAAGGCATTGTTCTGGATGAGAGAGGGGAAATATTTTGTGTAGCACATATTTGATAGACATTGGATTCTTTTTCCTATTTTCCATTCAAAATACTGAATCCCTGACACTAACACATACCCTACTAGACTCTGACTACTAATCCTAATATGATGGAGAAAAATAACCCAAATAGAACAGAAATACAAGCAGGTCAGAGGAGGCATGGTGTATTTTTGAACTTTTCTTTTGCATAATAAATGGTAGGTGTTATAAATCTAGTGAATTTTTATTTGGAATAGTTTTTCATGTGTTTTTAAAATTAACAAATATGTGAATCCCTGCCTCCCTTTCTCTCTAGCCTATACAGCACATGTATTTTTATATGTACATATAGAATCCTACCTGGTATCACACGTACATTTTTGTGAGGTTGCTGACTCGGCAGATATAAATTGTGTGAAGAGACTACCCCTCTTAAACGCTGTTGGAACTAAAAATTCAACCTATGGGTGAGCTTCCTAGTACAACAACATTATACATAATTTCATGTTCAGTAAAGTATATATTTTTGCATCAGTAGATGTTATATATTTCATTATAAATTTCATTTGGCATATATTGCTACTTTTTTATGTTTCTCTGTGTGTTTTTTTGGTATATATATATATATATATATATATATATATATATATATATATACTCTCCTGATTTATCAAAACATGAAATATATGTGTCTTATATACACTCTCTACATTCATACATTCATTCATGTTCATGCATGAGGAAATATAATCAACTTTTCTCAAGATTATTATTGGAAATATTCATCCACCTGAAATACATATTTGTTTCCTTGTACTGACAACTCACTTCTGTGAATGGTGCATACAAATCCTAATAATTCTACAGTATCTGACCCAGTTTAACATCAATGCAAGTAGATTCCTATGGGACATGATGTGTATTTTGACGTTCATTAATATTTTCTGCAGTTTTTGCACATCATAGGATATATATTTCATCCACAAGTTCACAACTTTATAGGTATTTTTTCACTTTTAATCATTTCCTGCTTCAGAACACATGTATTCCTCCCGGTTTCTTGACTGGTCTTTTCATGAGACTTCTCTGCAAACACATTTTTTTTTTAATTTCATAATCAGTTTTGAAGCAAAACTCACACACTTTTCATGATAAACCATAAATCTAATATCACCATTAGATGCATAACTGTTTGGAATGGATGATTGTATATCAATATTAGGTTTCCTCTATATTTTCAGAAATCAATTCAATCCATTATTTAAAGTTTGAACCAGTAATATTATTTATTCACAGTATGGTCTATTCATGCATTATCTCTATATTCATAGGCACAAGGTACACCTATTTGTACCCCCAATTAATTTATACGTCTTCAAAATATTGCTTTCCTACATATTTTACCCAGTTCATCATTGTGACTGACTCTTCACATGTGCTGACATTTACATTCACTCTCTACCTGAAACCCTATTGCTAAAGAACTTTTGGTCCAAATCCTATACTCACTCTTTTATCTAAACCCACCGACTATTTTCCTAATCCTACCGAATATCCTTTTTTGACTGGATGTTCTCTTCCACATTCAATCATCCAAATTAGAAGGTCCTATGCCATAGTATATTGATTTAACTGAGACAACTGTGCAGGACATAAATCAATGCTAAGTATCCCAATCAAGGGCCCAATGCCCTTCTGGGCTTCAAAACTTACCTAGATTTCTGTTTTCATACTTATATTTCACCTATATATTCTTATAAATATCGCAGGTTCCTAATACAAATATTCATTCCAGAGAATGATTCCTAACCCAAATTGAACATGTTATTAACCCTAACCATACACTTTTCCCTCAATCT
>NW_027512189.1:0-16057 GCF_048772815.1 Callospermophilus lateralis
AATAACACGTTCTATGAAAGGCGTTGTTAGGCTGCCAAAAAACTAGAGTCTCCTGAAATCTCAACACATATTTTTTTCCGACCTTAATGATACTTTCAAGTAATGAGCAGTACACCAATCAAACTTGGATGCCCAAGTTTCGTTCTCCTAGGTTGATGCATTCGTTTGCAGTAACAGTTTGAATTTCTAGGTTTCACTCTGTTTTCTCCTATATTGACAGATGCAGCTAGAACTCTAAATCAAACACGGTTTGTGCTAGCTTCTTGAAACTTGACACAATAAAGTAGTTCTACGTTCTATCTCTAAGGTTTGTTTCCTCTTGACGCAGCCTAATGCAGGGACTGGCGAATAACACTTATATTGAAAGGGGTTGCCAAACTTTCAAAAAACTAGAGTCTCCTGAAATCTCAACATATATTTTTTCATCCAATCTTCATGATACATTCAAGTAATGATCAGTACACCATTCCCACTTGGATGCCCAAGTTTTGTTCTTCTAGGTTGAAGCATTCGTTTGCAGGAACAGTTTGAATTTTTAGGTTTCACTCTGTTTTCTCCTATATTGACAGATGCAGTTAGAACTTTAAATCAAACACGGTTTGTGCTAGCTACTTGAAACATGACACAATAAAGTAGTTCTACGTTCTATCCCTAAAGTTTGTTTCCTCTTGATGTACCCTTAAGCAGAGACTGGTGAATAACACATTCAATGAAAGGCGTTGTTAGGCTGCCAAAAAACTACAGTCTCCTGAAATCTCATCATATATTTTTTCTTCCGACCTTCATGATACTTTCAAGTAATGAGCAGTGCACCAATCAAACTTGGATGCCCAAGTTTCGTTCTCCTAGGTTGAAGAATTCGTTTTCAAGAACACTTTGAATTTTTAGGTTTCACTCTGTTTTGTCCTATATTGACAGATGCAGTTCGAACTCTAAATCAAACACGGTTTGGGCTAGCTTCATGAAACTTGACAAAATACTGTCGTTCTACGTTCTATCTCTAAGGTTTGTTTCCTCTTGATGTAGCCTAATGCAGTTCCTGGCGAATAACACTTTTATTGAAAGGGGTTGCCAAACTTCCAAAAACTAGAGTCTTCTGAAATCTCAACATATATTTTTGCATCCAATCCTCATGATACTTTCAAGTAATGATCAGTACACCAATCCCACTTGGATGCTCAAGTTTCATTCTCCTACGTTGAAGCATTCGTTTGCAGTAACAGTTTTAATTTTTAGGTTTCACTGTTTTCTTCTATATTGACAAATGTAGTTCAAACTCTAAATCATACATGGTTTGGGCTAGCTTCTTGAAACTTGACACAATAAAGTAGTTCTACATTCTATCCCTAAGGTTTGTTTCCTCTTGATGTAGCCTTCAGCACAGACTGGCGAATAACACTTTCTATGAAAGGCGTTGTTAGGCTGCCAAAAAACTAGAGTCTCCTGAAATCTCAACACATATTTTTTTCCGACCTTAATGATACTTTCAAGTAATGAGCAGTACACCAATCAAACTTGGATGCCCAAGTTTCGTTCTCCTAGGTTGATGCATTCGTTTGCAGTAACAGTTTGAATTTCTAGGTTTCACTCTGTTTTCTCCTATATTGACAGATGCAGCTAGAACTCTAAATCAAACACGGTTTGTGCTAGCTTCTTGAAACTTGACACAATAAAGTAGTTCTACGTTCTATCTCTAAGGTTTGTTTCCTCTTGACGCAGCCTAATGCAGGGACTGGCGAATAACACTTATATTGAAAGGGGTTGCCAAACTTTCAAAAAACTAGAGTCTCCTGAAATCTCAACATATATTTTTTCATCCAATCTTCATGATACATTCAAGTAATGATCAGTACACCATTCCCACTTGGATGCCCAAGTTTTGTTCTTCTAGGTTGAAGCATTCGTTTGCAGGAACAGTTTGAATTTTTAGGTTTCACTCTGTTTTCTCCTATATTGACAGATGCAGTTAGAACTTTAAATCAAACACGGTTTGTGCTAGCTACTTGAAACATGACACAATAAAGTAGTTCTACGTTCTATCCCTAAGGTTTGTTTCCTCTTGATGTACCCTTAAGCAGAGACTGGTGAATAACACATTCAATGAAAGGCGTTGTTAGGCTGCCAAAAAACTACAGTCTCCTGAAATCTCATCATATATTTTTTCTTCCGACCTTCATGATACTTTCAAGTAATGAGCAGTGCACCAATCAAACTTGGATGCCCAAGTTTCGTTCTCCTAGGTTGAAGAATTCGTTTTCAAGAACACTTTGAATTTTTAGGTTTCACTCTGTTTTGTCCTATATTGACAGATGCAGTTCGAACTCTAAATCAAACACGGTTTGGGCTAGCTTCATGAAACTTGACAAAATACTGTCGTTCTACGTTCTATCTCTAAGGTTTGTTTCCTCTTGATGTAGCCTAATGCAGGGACTGGCGAATAACACTTTTATTGAAAGGGGTTGTCAAACTTCCCAAAACTAGAGTCTTCTGAAATCTCAACATATATTTTTTTATCCAATCTTCATGATACTTTCGAGTAATGATCAGTACTCCAATCCCTCTTGGATGCTCAAGTTTCATTCTCCTACGTTGAAGCATTCGTTTGCAGTAACAGTTTGAATTTTTAGGTTTCATTCTGCTTTCTCCTATATTGACAAATGTAGTTCAAACTCTAAATCATACACGGTTTGGGCTAGCTTCTTGAAACTTGACACAATAAAGTAGTTCTACATTCTATCCCTAAGGTTTGTTTCCTCTTGATGTAGCCTTCAGCACAGACTGGCGAATAACACTTTCAATGAAAGGCGTTGTTAGGCTGCCAAAAAACTAGAGTCTCCTGAAATCTCAACACATATTTTTTTTCGACCTTAATGATACTTTCAAGTAATGAGCAGTACACCAATCAAACTTGGATGCCCAAGTTTCGATCTCCTAGGTTGATGCATTCGTTTGCAGTAACAGTTTGAATTTCTAGGTTTCACTCTGTTTTCTCCTATATTGACAGATGCAGCTAGAACTCTAAATCAAACACGGTTTGTGCTAGATTCTTGAAACTTGACACAATAAAGTAGTTCTACGTTCTATCTCTAAGGTTTGTTTCCTCTTGATGTAGCCTAATGCAGGGACTGGCGAATAACACTTATATTGAAAGGGGTTGCCAAACTTTCAAAAAACTAGAGTCTCCTGAAATCTCAACATATATTTTTTCATCCAATCTTCATGATACATTCAAGTAATGATCAGTACACCATTCCCACTTGGATGCCCAAGTTTTGTTCTTCTAGGTTGAAGCATTCGTTTGCAGGAACAGTTTGAATTTTTAGGTTTCACTCTGTTTTCTCCTATATTGACAGATGCAGTTAGAACTTTAAATCAAACACGGTTTGTGCTAGCTACTTGAAACATGACACAATAAAGTAGTTCTACGTTCTTTCCCTAAGGTTTGTTTCCTCTTGATGTACCCTTAAGCAGAGACTGGCGAATAACACATTCAATGAAAGGCGTTGTTAGGCTGCCAAAAAACTACAGTCTCCTGAAATCTCATCATATATTTTTTCTTCCGACCTTCATGATACTTTCAAGTAATGAGCAGTGCACCAATCAAACTTGGATGCCCAAGTTTCGTTCTCCTAGGTTGAAGAATTCGTTTTCAAGAACACTTTGAATTTTTAGGTTTCACTCTGTTTTGTCCTATATTGACAGATGCAGTTCGAACTCTAAATCAAACACGGTTTGGGCTAGCTTCATGAAACTTGACAAAATACTGTCGTTCTACGTTCTATCTCTAAGGTTTGTTTCCTCTTGATGTAGCCTAATGCAGTTCCTGGCGAATAACACTTTTATTGAAAGGGGTTGCCAAACTTCCAAAAACTAGAGTCTTCTGAAATCTCAACATATATTTTTGCATCCAATCCTCATGATACTTTCAAGTAATGATCAGTACACCAATCCCACTTGGATGCTCAAGTTTCATTCTCCTACGTTGAAGCATTCGTTTGCAGTAACAGTTTTAATTTTTAGGTTTCACTGTTTTCTTCTATATTGACAAATGTAGTTCAAACTCTAAATCATACATGGTTTGGGCTAGCTTCTTGAAACTTGACACAATAAAGTAGTTCTACATTCTATCCCTAAGGTTTGTTTCCTCTTGATGTAGCCTTCAGCACAGACTGGCGAATAACACTTTCTATGAAAGGCGTTGTTAGGCTGCCAAAAAACTAGAGTCTCCTGAAATCTCAACACATATTTTTTTCCGACCTTAATGATACTTTCAAGTAATGAGCAGTACACCAATCAAACTTGGATGCCCAAGTTTCGTTCTCCTAGGTTGATGCATTCGTTTGCAGTAACAGTTTGAATTTCTAGGTTTCACTCTGTTTTCTCCTATATTGACAGATGCAGCTAGAACTCTAAATCAAACACGGTTTGTGCTAGCTTCTTGAAACTTGACACAATAAAGTAGTTCTACGTTCTATCTCTAAGGTTTGTTTCCTCTTGACGCAGCCTAATGCAGGGACTGGCGAATAACACTTATATTGAAAGGGGTTGCCAAACTTTCAAAAAACTAGAGTCTCCTGAAATCTCAACATATATTTTTTCATCCAATCTTCATGATACATTCAAGTAATGATCAGTACACCATTCCCACTTGGATGCCCAAGTTTTGTTCTTCTAGGTTGAAGCATTCGTTTGCAGGAACAGTTTGAATTTTTAGGTTTCACTCTGTTTTCTCCTATATTGACAGATGCAGTTAGAACTTTAAATCAAACACGGTTTGTGCTAGCTACTTGAAACATGACACAATAAAGTAGTTCTACGTTCTATCCCTAAAGTTTGTTTCCTCTTGATGTACCCTTAAGCAGAGACTGGTGAATAACACATTCAATGAAAGGCGTTGTTAGGCTGCCAAAAAACTACAGTCTCCTGAAATCTCATCATATATTTTTTCTTCCGACCTTCATGATACTTTCAAGTAATGAGCAGTGCACCAATCAAACTTGGATGCCCAAGTTTCGTTCTCCTAGGTTGAAGAATTCGTTTTCAAGAACACTTTGAATTTTTAGGTTTCACTCTGTTTTGTCCTATATTGACAGATGCAGTTCGAACTCTAAATCAAACACGGTTTGGGCTAGCTTCATGAAACTTGACAAAATACTGTCGTTCTACGTTCTATCTCTAAGGTTTGTTTCCTCTTGATGTAGCCTAATGCAGTTCCTGGCGAATAACACTTTTATTGAAAGGGGTTGCCAAACTTCCAAAAACTAGAGTCTTCTGAAATCTCAACATATATTTTTGCATCCAATCCTCATGATACTTTCAAGTAATGATCAGTACACCAATCCCACTTGGATGCTCAAGTTTCATTCTCCTACGTTGAAGCATTCGTTTGCAGTAACAGTTTTAATTTTTAGGTTTCACTGTTTTCTTCTATATTGACAAATGTAGTTCAAACTCTAAATCATACATGGTTTGGGCTAGCTTCTTGAAACTTGACACAATAAAGTAGTTCTACATTCTATCCCTAAGGTTTGTTTCCTCTTGATGTAGCCTTCAGCACAGACTGGCGAATAACACTTTCTATGAAAGGCGTTGTTAGGCTGCCAAAAAACTAGAGTCTCCTGAAATCTCAACACATATTTTTTTCCGACCTTAATGATACTTTCAAGTAATGAGCAGTACACCAATCAAACTTGGATGCCCAAGTTTCGTTCTCCTAGGTTGATGCATTCGTTTGCAGTAACAGTTTGAATTTCTAGGTTTCACTCTGTTTTCTCCTATATTGACAGATGCAGCTAGAACTCTAAATCAAACACGGTTTGTGCTAGCTTCTTGAAACTTGACACAATAAAGTAGTTCTACGTTCTATCTCTAAGGTTTGTTTCCTCTTGACGCAGCCTAATGCAGGGACTGGCGAATAACACTTATATTGAAAGGGGTTGCCAAACTTTCAAAAAACTAGAGTCTCCTGAAATCTCAACATATATTTTTTCATCCAATCTTCATGATACATTCAAGTAATGATCAGTACACCATTCCCACTTGGATGCCCAAGTTTTGTTCTTCTAGGTTGAAGCATTCGTTTGCAGGAACAGTTTGAATTTTTAGGTTTCACTCTGTTTTCTCCTATATTGACAGATGCAGTTAGAACTTTAAATCAAACACGGTTTGTGCTAGCTACTTGAAACATGACACAATAAAGTAGTTCTACGTTCTATCCCTAAGGTTTGTTTCCTCTTGATGTACCCTTAAGCAGAGACTGGTGAATAACACATTCAATGAAAGGCGTTGTTAGGCTGCCAAAAAACTACAGTCTCCTGAAATCTCATCATATATTTTTTCTTCCGACCTTCATGATACTTTCAAGTAATGAGCAGTGCACCAATCAAACTTGGATGCCCAAGTTTCGTTCTCCTAGGTTGAAGAATTCGTTTTCAAGAACACTTTGAATTTTTAGGTTTCACTCTGTTTTGTCCTATATTGACAGATGCAGTTCGAACTCTAAATCAAACACGGTTTGGGCTAGCTTCATGAAACTTGACAAAATACTGTCGTTCTACGTTCTATCTCTAAGGTTTGTTTCCTCTTGATGTAGCCTAATGCAGGGACTGGCGAATAACACTTTTATTGAAAGGGGTTGTCAAACTTCCCAAAACTAGAGTCTTCTGAAATCTCAACATATATTTTTTTATCCAATCTTCATGATACTTTCGAGTAATGATCAGTACTCCAATCCCTCTTGGATGCTCAAGTTTCATTCTCCTACGTTGAAGCATTCGTTTGCAGTAACAGTTTGAATTTTTAGGTTTCATTCTGCTTTCTCCTATATTGACAAATGTAGTTCAAACTCTAAATCATACACGGTTTGGGCTAGCTTCTTGAAACTTGACACAATAAAGTAGTTCTACATTCTATCCCTAAGGTTTGTTTCCTCTTGATGTAGCCTTCAGCACAGACTGGCGAATAACACTTTCAATGAAAGGCGTTGTTAGGCTGCCAAAAAACTAGAGTCTCCTGAAATCTCAACACATATTTTTTTTCGACCTTAATGATACTTTCAAGTAATGAGCAGTACACCAATCAAACTTGGATGCCCAAGTTTCGATCTCCTAGGTTGATGCATTCGTTTGCAGTAACAGTTTGAATTTCTAGGTTTCACTCTGTTTTCTCCTATATTGACAGATGCAGCTAGAACTCTAAATCAAACACGGTTTGTGCTAGATTCTTGAAACTTGACACAATAAAGTAGTTCTACGTTCTATCTCTAAGGTTTGTTTCCTCTTGATGTAGCCTAATGCAGGGACTGGCGAATAACACTTATATTGAAAGGGGTTGCCAAACTTTCAAAAAACTAGAGTCTCCTGAAATCTCAACATATATTTTTTCATCCAATCTTCATGATACATTCAAGTAATGATCAGTACACCATTCCCACTTGGATGCCCAAGTTTTGTTCTTCTAGGTTGAAGCATTCGTTTGCAGGAACAGTTTGAATTTTTAGGTTTCACTCTGTTTTCTCCTATATTGACAGATGCAGTTAGAACTTTAAATCAAACACGGTTTGTGCTAGCTACTTGAAACATGACACAATAAAGTAGTTCTACGTTCTTTCCCTAAGGTTTGTTTCCTCTTGATGTACCCTTAAGCAGAGACTGGCGAATAACACATTCAATGAAAGGCGTTGTTAGGCTGCCAAAAAACTACAGTCTCCTGAAATCTCATCATATATTTTTTCTTCCGACCTTCATGATACTTTCAAGTAATGAGCAGTGCACCAATCAAACTTGGATGCCCAAGTTTCGTTCTCCTAGGTTGAAGAATTCGTTTTCAAGAACACTTTGAATTTTTAGGTTTCACTCTGTTTTGTCCTATATTGACAGATGCAGTTCGAACTCTAAATCAAACACGGTTTGGGCTAGCTTCATGAAACTTGACAAAATACTGTCGTTCTACGTTCTATCTCTAAGGTTTGTTTCCTCTTGATGTAGCCTAATGCAGTTCCTGGCGAATAACACTTTTATTGAAAGGGGTTGCCAAACTTCCAAAAACTAGAGTCTTCTGAAATCTCAACATATATTTTTGCATCCAATCCTCATGATACATTCAAGTAATGATCAGTACACCAATCCCACTTGGATGCTCAAGTTTCATTCTCCTACGTTGAAGCATTCGTTTGCAGTAACAGTTTTAATTTTTAGGTTTCACTGTTTTCTTCTATATTGACAAATGTAGTTCAAACTCTAAATCATACATGGTTTGGGCTAGCTTCTTGAAACTTGACACAATAAAGTAGTTCTACATTCTATCCCTAAGGTTTGTTTCCTCTTGATGTAGCCTTCAGCACAGACTGGCGAATAACACTTTCTATGAAAGGCGTTGTTAGGCTGCCAAAAAACTAGAGTCTCCTGAAATCTCAACACATATTTTTTTCCGACCTTAATGATACTTTCAAGTAATGAGCAGTACACCAATCAAACTTGGATGCCCAAGTTTCGTTCTCCTAGGTTGATGCATTCGTTTGCAGTAACAGTTTGAATTTCTAGGTTTCACTCTGTTTTCTCCTATATTGACAGATGCAGCTAGAACTCTAAATCAAACACGGTTTGTGCTAGCTTCTTGAAACTTGACACAATAAAGTAGTTCTACGTTCTATCTCTAAGGTTTGTTTCCTCTTGACGCAGCCTAATGCAGGGACTGGCGAATAACACTTATATTGAAAGGGGTTGCCAAACTTTCAAAAAACTAGAGTCTCCTGAAATCTCAACATATATTTTTTCATCCAATCTTCATGATACATTCAAGTAATGATCAGTACACCATTCCCACTTGGATGCCCAAGTTTTGTTCTTCTAGGTTGAAGCATTCGTTTGCAGGAACAGTTTGAATTTTTAGGTTTCACTCTGTTTTCTCCTATATTGACAGATGCAGTTAGAACTTTAAATCAAACACGGTTTGTGCTAGCTACTTGAAACATGACACAATAAAGTAGTTCTACGTTCTATCCCTAAGGTTTGTTTCCTCTTGATGTACCCTTAAGCAGAGACTGGTGAATAACACATTCAATGAAAGGCGTTGTTAGGCTGCCAAAAAACTACAGTCTCCTGAAATCTCATCATATATTTTTTCTTCCGACCTTCATGATACTTTCAAGTAATGAGCAGTGCACCAATCAAACTTGGATGCCCAAGTTTCGTTCTCCTAGGTTGAAGAATTCGTTTTCAAGAACACTTTGAATTTTTAGGTTTCACTCTGTTTTGTCCTATATTGACAGATGCAGTTCGAACTCTAAATCAAACACGGTTTGGGCTAGCTTCATGAAACTTGACAAAATACTGTCGTTCTACGTTCTATCTCTAAGGTTTGTTTCCTCTTGATGTAGCCTAATGCAGGGACTGGCGAATAACACTTTTATTGAAAGGGGTTGTCAAACTTCCCAAAACTAGAGTCTTCTGAAATCTCAACATATATTTTTTTATCCAATCTTCATGATACTTTCGAGTAATGATCAGTACTCCAATCCCTCTTGGATGCTCAAGTTTCATTCTCCTACGTTGAAGCATTCGTTTGCAGTAACAGTTTGAATTTTTAGGTTTCATTCTGCTTTCTCCTATATTGACAAATGTAGTTCAAACTCTAAATCATACACGGTTTGGGCTAGCTTCTTGAAACTTGACACAATAAAGTAGTTCTACATTCTATCCCTAAGGTTTGTTTCCTCTTGATGTAGCCTTCAGCACAGACTGGCGAATAACACTTTCAATGAAAGGCGTTGTTAGGCTGCCAAAAAACTAGAGTCTCCTGAAATCTCAACACATATTTTTTTTCGACCTTAATGATACTTTCAAGTAATGAGCAGTACACCAATCAAACTTGGATGCCCAAGTTTCGATCTCCTAGGTTGATGCATTCGTTTGCAGTAACAGTTTGAATTTCTAGGTTTCACTCTGTTTTCTCCTATATTGACAGATGCAGCTAGAACTCTAAATCAAACACGGTTTGTGCTAGATTCTTGAAACTTGACACAATAAAGTAGTTCTACGTTCTATCTCTAAGGTTTGTTTCCTCTTGATGTAGCCTAATGCAGGGACTGGCGAATAACACTTATATTGAAAGGGGTTGCCAAACTTTCAAAAAACTAGAGTCTCCTGAAATCTCAACATATATTTTTTCATCCAATCTTCATGATACATTCAAGTAATGATCAGTACACCATTCCCACTTGGATGCCCAAGTTTTGTTCTTCTAGGTTGAAGCATTCGTTTGCAGGAACAGTTTGAATTTTTAGGTTTCACTCTGTTTTCTCCTATATTGACAGATGCAGTTAGAACTTTAAATCAAACACGGTTTGTGCTAGCTACTTGAAACATGACACAATAAAGTAGTTCTACGTTCTTTCCCTAAGGTTTGTTTCCTCTTGATGTACCCTTAAGCAGAGACTGGCGAATAACACATTCAATGAAAGGCGTTGTTAGGCTGCCAAAAAACTACAGTCTCCTGAAATCTCATCATATATTTTTTCTTCCGACCTTCATGATACTTTCAAGTAATCAGCAGTGCACCAATCAAACTTGGATGCCCAAGTTTCGTTCTCCTAGGTTGAAGAATTCGTTTTCAAGAACACTTTGAATTTTTAGGTTTCACTCTGTTTTGTCCTATATTGACAGATGCAGTTCGAACTCTAAATCAAACACGGTTTGGGCTAGCTTCATGAAACTTGACAAAATACTGTCGTTCTACGTTCTATCTCTAAGGTTTGTTTCCTCTTGATGTAGCCTAATGCAGTTCCTGGCGAATAACACTTTTATTGAAAGGGGTTGCCAAACTTCCAAAAACTAGAGTCTTCTGAAATCTCAACATATATTTTTGCATCCAATCCTCATGATACTTTCAAGTAATGATCAGTACACCAATCCCACTTGGATGCTCAAGTTTCATTCTCCTACGTTGAAGCATTCGTTTGCAGTAACAGTTTTAATTTTTAGGTTTCACTGTTTTCTTCTATATTGACAAATGTAGTTCAAACTCTAAATCATACATGGTTTGGGCTAGCTTCTTGAAACTTGACACAATAAAGTAGTTCTACATTCTATCCCTAAGGTTTGTTTCCTCTTGATGTAGCCTTCAGCACAGACTGGCGAATAACACTTTCTATGAAAGGCGTTGTTAGGCTGCCAAAAAACTAGAGTCTCCTGAAATCTCAACACATATTTTTTTCCGACCTTAATGATACTTTCAAGTAATGAGCAGTACACCAATCAAACTTGGATGCCCAAGTTTCGTTCTCCTAGGTTGATGCATTCGTTTGCAGTAACAGTTTGAATTTCTAGGTTTCACTCTGTTTTCTCCTATATTGACAGATGCAGCTAGAACTCTAAATCAAACACGGTTTGTGCTAGCTTCTTGAAACTTGACACAATAAAGTAGTTCTACGTTCTATCTCTAAGGTTTGTTTCCTCTTGACGCAGCCTAATGCAGGGACTGGCGAATAACACTTATATTGAAAGGGGTTGCCAAACTTTCAAAAAACTAGAGTCTCCTGAAATCTCAACATATATTTTTTCATCCAATCTTCATGATACATTCAAGTAATGATCAGTACACCATTCCCACTTGGATGCCCAAGTTTTGTTCTTCTAGGTTGAAGCATTCGTTTGCAGGAAAAGTTTGAATTTTTAGGTTTCACTCTGTTTTCTCCTATATTGACAGATGCAGTTAGAACTTTAAATCAAACACGGTTTGTGCTAGCTACTTGAAACATGACACAATAAAGTAGTTCTACGTTCTATCCCTAAAGTTTGTTTCCTCTTGATGTACCCTTAAGCAGAGACTGGTGAATAACACATTCAATGAAAGGCGTTGTTAGGCTGCCAAAAAACTACAGTCTCCTGAAATCTCATCATATATTTTTTCTTCCGACCTTCATGATACTTTCAAGTAATGAGCAGTGCACCAATCAAACTTGGATGCCCAAGTTTCGTTCTCCTAGGTTGAAGAATTCGTTTTCAAGAACACTTTGAATTTTTAGGTTTCACTCTGTTTTGTCCTATATTGACAGATGCAGTTCGAACTCTAAATCAAACACGGTTTGGGCTAGCTTCATGAAACTTGACAAAATACTGTCGTTCTACGTTCTATCTCTAAGGTTTGTTTCCTCTTGATGTAGCCTAATGCAGTTCCTGGCGAATAACACTTTTATTGAAAGGGGTTGCCAAACTTCCAAAAACTAGAGTCTTCTGAAATCTCAACATATATTTTTGCATCCAATCCTCATGATACTTTCAAGTAATGATCAGTACACCAATCCCACTTGGATGCTCAAGTTTCATTCTCCTACGTTGAAGCATTCGTTTGCAGTAACAGTTTTAATTTTTAGGTTTCACTGTTTTCTTCTATATTGACAAATGTAGTTCAAACTCTAAATCATACATGGTTTGGGCTAGCTTCTTGAAACTTGACACAATAAAGTAGTTCTACATTCTATCCCTAAGGTTTGTTTCCTCTTGATGTAGCCTTCAGCACAGACTGGCGAATAACACTTTCTATGAAAGGCGTTGTTAGGCTGCCAAAAAACTAGAGTCTCCTGAAATCTCAACACATATTTTTTTCCGACCTTAATGATACTTTCAAGTAATGAGCAGTACACCAATCAAACTTGGATGCCCAAGTTTCGTTCTCCTAGGTTGATGCATTCGTTTGCAGTAACAGTTTGAATTTCTAGGTTTCACTCTGTTTTCTCCTATATTGACAGATGCAGCTAGAACTCTAAATCAAACACGGTTTGTGCTAGCTTCTTGAAACTTGACACAATAAAGTAGTTCTACGTTCTATCTCTAAGGTTTGTTTCCTCTTGATGTAGCCTAATGCAGGGACTGGCGAATAACACTTATATTGAAAGGGGTTGCCAAACTTTCAAAAAACTAGAGTCTCCTGAAATCTCAACATATATTTTTTCATCCAATCTTCATGATACATTCAAGTAATGATCAGTACACCATTCCCACTTGGATGCGAAAGTTTTGTTCTTCGAGGTTGAAGCATTCGTTTGCAGGAACAGTTTGAATTTTTAGGTTTCACTCTGTTTTCTCCTATATTGACAGATGCAGTTAGAACTTTAAATCAAACACGGTTTGTGCTAGCTACTTGAAACATGACACAATAAAGTAGTTCTACGTTCTATCCCTAAGGTTTGTTTCCTCTTGATGTACCCTTAAGCAGAGACTGGCGAATAACACATTCAATGAAAGGCGTTGTTAGGCTGCCAAAAAACTACAGTCTCCTGAAATCTCATCATATATTTTTTCTTCCGACCTTCATGATACTTTCAAGTAATGAGCAGTGCACCAATCAAACTTGGATGCCCAAGTTTCGTTCTCCTAGGTTGAAGAATTCGTTTTCAAGAACACTTTGAATTTTTAGGTTTCACTCTGTTTTGTCCTATATTGACAGATGCAGTTCGAACTCTAAATCAAACACGGTTTGGGCTAGCTTCATTAACTTGACAAAATACTGTCGTTCTACGTTCTATCTCTAAGGTTTGTTTCCTCTTGATGTAGCCTAATGCAGTTCCTGGCGAATAACACTTTTATTGAAAGGGGTTGCCAAACTTCCAAAAACTAGAGTCTTCTGAAATCTCAACATATATTTTTGCATCCAATCCTCATGATACTTTCAAGTAATGATCAGTACACCAATCCCACTTGGATGCTCAAGTTTCATTCTCCTACGTTGAAGCATTCGTTTGCAGTAACAGTTTTAATTTTTAGGTTTCACTGTTTTCTTCTATATTGACAAATGTA
The DNA here is from genome assembly GCF_048772815.1 of Callospermophilus lateralis. Lineage (NCBI taxonomy): Eukaryota > Metazoa > Chordata > Mammalia > Rodentia > Sciuridae > Callospermophilus > Callospermophilus lateralis. The sequence continues at coordinate 13,794 of NW_027512189.1, forward strand.
GTTCAAACTCTAAATCATACACGGTTTGGGCTAGCTTCTTGAAACTTGACACAATAAAGTAGTTCTACATTCTATCCCTAAGGTTTGTTTCCTCTTGATGTAGCCTTCAGCACAGACTGGCGAATAACACTTTCAATGAAAGGCGTGGTTAGGCTGCCAAAAAACTAGAGTCTCCTGAAATCTCAACACATATTTTTTTCCGACCTTAATGATACTTTCAAGTAATGAGCAGTACACCAATCAAACTTGGATGCCCAAGTTTCGTTCTCCTAGGTTGATGCATTCGTTTGCAGTAACAGTTTGAATTTCTAGGTTTCACTCTGTTTTCTCCTATATTGACAGATGCAGCTAGAACTCTAAATCAAACACGGTTTGTGCTAGCTTCTTGAAACTTGACACAATTAAGTAGTTCTACGTTCTATCTCTAAGGTTTGTTTCCTCTTGACGTAGCCTAATGCAGGGACTGGCGAATAACACTTATATTGAAAGGGGTTGCCAAACTTTCAAAAAACTAGAGTCTCCTGAAATCTCAACATATATTTTTTCATCCAATCTTCATGATACATTCAAGTAATGATCAGTACACCATTCCCACTTGGATGCCCAAGTTTTGTTCTTCTAGGTTGAAGCATTCGTTTGCAGGAACAGTTTGAATTTTTAGGTTTCACTCTGTTTTCTCCTATATTGACAGATGCAGTTAGAACTTTAAATCAAACACGGTTTGTGCTAGCTACTTGAAACATGACACAATAAAGTAGTTCTACGTTCTATCTCTAAGGTTTGTTTCCTCTTGATGTAGCCTAATGCAGGGACTGGCGAATAACACTTATATTGAAAGGGGTTGCCAAACTTTCAAAAAACTAGAGTCTCCTGAAATCTCAACATATATTTTTTCATCCAATCTTCATGATACATTCAAGTAATGATCAGTACACCATTCCCACTTGGATGCCCAAGTTTTGTTCTTCTAGGTTGAAGCATTCGTTTGCAGGAACAGTTTGAATTTTTAGGTTTCACTCTGTTTTCTCCTATATTGACAGATGCAGTTAGAACTTTAAATCAAACACGGTTTGTGCTAGCTACTTGAAACATGACACAATAAAGTAGTTCTACGTTCTATCCCTAAGGTTTGTTTCCTCTTGATGTACCCTTAAGCAGAGACTGGCGAATAACACATTCAATGAAAGGCGTTGTTAGGCTGCCAAAAAACTACAGTCTCCTGAAATCTCATCATATATTTTTTCTTCCGACCTTCATGATACTTTCAAGTAATGAGCAGTGCACCAATCAAACTTGGATGCCCAAGTTTCGTTCTCCTAGGTTGAATCATTCGTTTGCAGGAACAGTTTGAATTTTTAGGTTTCACTCTGTTTTGTCCTATATTGACAGATGCAGTTCGAACTCTAAATCAAACACGGTTTGTGCTAGCTTCTTGAAACTTGACAAAATACTGTAGTTCTGCGTTCTATCTCTAAGGTTTGTTTCCTCTTGATGTAGCCTAATGCAGTTACTGGCGAATAACACTTTTATTGAAAGGGGTTGCCAAACTTCCCAAAACTAGAGTCTTCTGAAATCTCAACATATATTTTTTTATCCAATCTTCATGATACTTTCGAGTAATGATCAGTACACCAATCCCACTTGGATGCTCAAGTTTCCTTCTCCTACGTTGAAGCATTCGTTTGCAGTAACAGTTTGAATTTTTAGGTTTCATTCTGCTTTCTCCTATATTGACAAATGTGGTTCAAACTCTAAATCATACACGGTTTGTGCTAGCCTGTTGAAACTTGACACAATAAAGTAGTTCTACATTCTATCCCTAAGGTTTGTTTCCTCTTGATGTAGCCTTCAGCACAGACTGGCGAATAACACTTTCAATGAAAGGCGTTGTTAGGCTGCCAAAAAACTAGAGTCTCCTGAAATCTCAACACATATTTTTTTCCGACCTTAATGATACTTTCAAGTAATGAGCAGTACACCAATCAAACTTGGATGCCCAAGTTTCGTTCTCCTAGGTTGATGCATTCGTTTGCAGTAACAGTTTGAATTTCTAGGTTTCACTCTGTTTTCTCCTATATTGACAGATGCAGCTAGAACTCTAAATCAAACACGGTTTGTGCTAGCTTCTTGAAACTTGACACAATAAAGTAGTTCTACGTTCTATCTCTAAGGTTTGTTTCCTCTTGATGTAGCCTAATGCAGGGACTGGCGAATAACACTTATATTGAAAGGGGTTGCCAAACTTTCAAAAAACTAGAGTCTCC
>NW_027512190.1:0-16045 GCF_048772815.1 Callospermophilus lateralis
AACACCAGGACCTGGACGGATTCCTGACCTCTGCTTCAGGAAGCTCTGGAGTGCTCTGCACCTTGGCCTCCCTGCCACCCCGCTGTCGAGCCTCAACCACTCAGCGTTCCTCCAAGTGCTGAATGCAAGCATCTCACCGAGTCCTGACCCTGCAGGTCCTGGCTCCTCGACAGACACCGGGGGAACCAGGGCGCTTTCTGAGGGCTCAGGCTGTCCTTGGGAAGTACCGAGTTCCACAGTTAGGCGATGAGCAAGGTGCTGAGGCTCAGGAGGGTGGAACTCTACAGGAGGATCCTCCCCAGAACCTGCACACACAGCAGACCCCTTGCCATGTCCCCCTGCACCCACTGCCCTGCACCCCATCCTGGTGCTCCTCAGGAGCAGGGTCCCCACCCTCACCCATTCTTAAAGACACACGTGAAGGCCACATAGGCACCGGCCACACTCCTCTAGACACAGGCTCCTCTTCTCAGTGCCCTCTTGAAACCATGGCAGTAGGGAAGGTAAAATAAAGACGTGCTCTGCAGCCCTTCTTCCCATCCCCTCAGTGACCTGGAGGAACGAGGTGAGGCGCAGGTGAGAGTGCCTGCCGTGACCACAGGAGACAGGCCAGGTGTGGTGCGCTGCCCTGACCCAGCTCCAGGCCTCATTCCCTATTCCCAGCAGGAAGCAGGGCACATGCTCTCGGGCCTGTGTTCAGTGGACGGTGCAACGCTGAAGCAGCTTAGGGAGATGAGATGTTCTGCACAGATCCCGCAGACAGACAGGAGCAGGCAGGTTCAGAGTTGTCTCCCTGGTTAGGAAGGAACTGCAGACTCGGAAGCGGGCAGCAGCGGTCCACCCGGAGAGGCCCTGTCTGTGTCACTCTGGCTCTTCTGGGCCTGCTGGTTGTGCAGGCCAAGCAGGCCAAGTGTCTTCAGCCAAAGGAGCCCTCACTTGTGGGTCAGGGGACCACCAAGGGGATTCTTCCCACTGCCCAGTTTGCCTTCTGGTCCCCAGGCCCACCAAGCCCATTGGAGGGGGATTCTGTTTGGGGAACTAAACTCAGACGTCTGTCTACTAAAATCCCACGTATACAGATCAAGCAAGACTAAGGGCCGCCCATGGACCCCCCTGGCAATGCCAACACCAGACTCTGGTATTTGCTGCTGGTTCCACTGTCCCTTTGGGTCCCTCCCACCTTTTCTGATGACCATGCTACCAGTGCTCTGACGCCTAGGGCTATATCCGGACCCTACTCTGCTGTGCAGTCTCCACTGCACCTGTGACAACAGGACCAGTACCACAGAGCTCCCAGCACCCACCTGGTAGAGGTCTCCTCTGAACTCGGATGGCTAAGAAGGTCTTGTATGAAGAAACAGCCCAGCACCCCAATGCCCTGAGCTAAAACATGCCAGGGGGAGTCTCACGTTTCAAGAAAGCCACCATTGGAGACTTTTTAAGTCAAACAACCAAACAATTTTCTATCCCCTTGAATCTCTGCTTAGTGAGCCCATAAATTTGGGTTTACCTGTTTTTATTTTCTTCCACCTTGATCCTAAAGCTTTAGGATCCATTTGCACACATACACTCCAGGTTTCCATTGATAGTTTATGAAATCAGGCCACTCTTTTGGAGTATAACACACCTCCTCCGTTAACCAGCTTTTCATTGCTGTGACCAAAACATCTGACTGGAACAAGCTAGGGGAGGAAAAGTTTATTTGGGCTCACAGTTTCTGAGGCTCAGTCCATGGCTGATGTGGGCCCAGGTGAGGCAGAACATCATGGCAGAAGGGAGTTGGAGGGGAGCATTCAGCTCATGGCAGCCAGGAAGCCGAGGGGCACCCAGAAAATGGCACACCCCAGGGACCCACCTCCTCCAGCCTTGGCCACCTGCCTACAGTCACCACTCAGTCAGTCCATTCGAACAAAGATGGACTGACCAGGCTACAGCTCTCACAATCCAGTCATTTTACCTGAACATTCTTCAAATTCACAGCTTTTAGGGACACCTAGAATCCAAAACATAATACTTTGTTGCCGCAGTCTGGCTGGGCACAAAATCACGAGCGACTCACAGCTTTGTAGATTCAAACAGCAATTCTTTATTCCCGAACTCACACTGACACTCTACAATCACGTTCTGAGGCAAACACATTCTCTGCCCAATCCACCTCCTCTGCCTCCCAAAAACTCTCTGAATCCCAGGAGAACTCAAGGGGAACTCAGGCAGCAGGATACGCCCTATTCCCAGCAGGAATAATCTTAAACCTGGAACCGCCCTAAACCCAAGGAGAGCCCTAAACCCTGATCCGCCCTAAACCCGGATCCGCCCTGGTCCTTGAGCAAGGTCACCTTTCACACAAAGTCACTGCAAATGACCTGGGTCATGCCATGCGTCATACCTACTTGGCAATGGCTCTCAGCACTTTGTCCCTGGTCTCCAAAAGCTCCATCTCCCAGACCCCCTTAGTCTTAACAGTCCCAGCACTGCCCCAAAGTCTCGTCTGAGACTCCAGGCAAACTCTTGCCTCTGAGCCCTTGTGAAACTCAGAATCCAGTTATACATACCCCATATACACTGGCACAGAGTAAACATTCCATTCCAGAAGGAAGAAGAGGGGCCTAGGAAGAAGGGTGGGGCCAAAGCAATACCTAACCCAATGGAGCAAACCAGTTCTGTGGCTCAGCATCTGGCCCCTGGACACATGGTCGTGAGTGTGCTGTCTAGGCCCTAGGAAGTTCTGCCCCCTGACCTTCTGGCTGCAGAACTCTGGCCCCCACTCAGGCTGACTTTCTCCACAGCCGGCAGCGTTTCTCAGCAGCCAGTCCACCTTGCTGACAACTCTTAGTTCCTGGGGTCTCCGTTCCCACTTCAGCTTCACCTTCATGTCTCACACACTGCCCTCTCAGGTGCTCTCTGCAGGGACTCTGACCCTGCTGCACTTTGCCTGGCCTCCCAGACCTTCTTTTGAATCTTGGTGGAAGCCTGCATGCCCTAACTCCAGCATCCTGCAGAACCAGCACCACATGGTGGACCCCAGGTCCACCACTATCTCAAGCCAAAGCTAAGTTTCCAGGAACCATGTCTGCAGCGGCTCTGAGTGCGTGTGTGATTGAGTGAGAAAGAACAACTTCCTAGGCCCCCCTGTGCAAGCAGGATGCCCCACTGTCCTCTTCTCAAAGGACATTTTGCTTTTACTCCCCTGAGCCTGAAATGGGTGTGGTCTTGCCGATTCCTGAGATGCCCTGAAGCCATCTCTCCTGGAGTCTGTATTTGAGGTACCTATGATCTCTTAAGTGACTGTAATGTCTCAACAACTTCACTCTTCTTGTGCAGATTTACATATTTTTTTTACTAAACTGTAATTTTTTAAAATCTTTTTTCTTTGCTATGCTTCTGATTCTCACAGTAAACAGCCCAAACTGCCAGAAATGTCCATGCCTTGGCCTGAAGGACATGCTGCCTTGAAATCTCTTCCACCAGATTAATTAGTCCCCTCCCTTCAATTCGCCCTCACCATCTCAGACATGGGCAAACATGGACACGTTCTTAGCCAGAACATGGCACGCATGGCCTCTGTCCAGTTTCCCATGTAGGCCCCTTTCCCTCTGAGACCTAGCAGTGCATTCTTGGCTGTCGGCATTGCTGTTGGCATTCGGACTCCCGGAAGCCCATCAAAGTGCCCATTCAGTTCTGCTCAGAGCATTCGGAGGCCTCTCCAGCCTGCGTCTCTAGACTTCTCCCCAGTCCTGCAAACCAGTTCCAGAGGTTTCTGAACCACATGTTCGGGTTGGTCACAGTAACTAGCCCACTTCTCTGTTGCCAGTTTCTGAGTAAGCTAGATTTCCCCATGTGACCAAAATGCCTGACAAAAACAGCTTAGAGAAAGAAAAATTTACTACAGGGTCACAATTTCAGAGGTTCTGAGCATGATCAGCGGACTCCGGAGCTCTGAACATCCTGACAGAAGGGTGGGGTGGAGGGAAGCCTAGCACATGGCATCTGGGAAGGAGAGAGGGGAAGGAGCCCTTCCAGGGCAGCCCCCAGGGACGCACCCCTGGCCACACTCCACTGGCTGATATTGGCACTGGGGTGGTCAGCTCACAGCTCTCACAATCTGGGCATTTACCTCTGAATGTCCTGTACTAACAGGAGGTTGGGGGGCGCCTCATTCACACCACAGTGCTCACACTTTTTACCTGGCTCTTGGAAATCTCCTGAGACTTGAGTTGGCTATGGGTAAAGAAGCAAGAAGAGGAAGCAGGACAGCCAGTAGCTCCACAAGGCAACAGTCTGAAAGGAGGCTACTGCAGTGGGGTGTGGGCAGGTGGGCCCTCCACAGGCAGGTGGGAAAGCTGGCCTTCCTACCCAGAGCAGTGCGTGGAATTCAGACATCCAAGGTCCACAGCTCTTCAGAACCTGGGCATATGCCCTAATCCCATTGTAAGAATTCCATTTCTACCCAGTGAGTGGCCTAGATTTAGTAAGAAAGACCCTCTGAGACTGAGAATTCAACTTTCACTGTAATTCAGACTCCTGAAAGAATGGATGGGTTTGATTTTCAGAATTCTAGGCCCTGCGGCTACGGGAGGTGAATGTCTCTTCCTGGGAAGTCGTGGGATTTTCAGATCTCTACATCTGCAATCATCTGGGAGTTCAAGTCCTGGCTCAGGCTGTTTCTCCAGCTGGAAGCAATGTCCAGCTCCACTGCACTCCCCCTGTCAAAGAGCATCTGGCCACTCTGCCTGCTCTGTGCATTGACCTCTGCAGAAGGTACGGGGGATAAAGCTGCCCTTGCCCTCACAGACCTGGAAACAGTGATATCTGAGAACAAATCAGAAATCACAGAAGCAATGCAGAGAACTCAACTCTAAGAATCTGTTCCTCTGAACTATTCTCAATGAAAATCCTATGCCAGCCACTATCAGGAAAGCAGAGTTACTAAGATGGAGCTAGAGAAGAGAGAGAGAGAGAGAGAGAGAGAGAGAGGAGAAGACGAGTACAGGAATCACCAGGTAGGACAGTGTGCCCTGCAGGGATCTCCTGAACAGCCTCCCAAAGCCTCTTGTCTAAATGTCCCATGCAGGAGCTCCTTGTCCACAGACAGAACAGATGGGAAATGAAGACCTACTGGAAATACAAGAGAGGGCAAAAAGCTAGAGCGTCAGCCAAGCCACTACTGCCTCAGATGTCAACAGGACAAATTTTGCACAAAGAATGGTAAGTTAGAATCCTGGGCTACACACACAATAAAACCCAGAGTTGGAAATCAGAAAGAGGAACCCAAGGAAGGTGGAGGCACTGCAGGCCAACAAGCTGCCTCTGGGAACCAGCAAACTGTGCGGCTTCAGAGTGAGCCAGGGGGAGATCAGACACGCATGAGGTCCTTCACTTGGCCTGCCAAGATACAATTCCAGTACAGGCTAGGGGACATGCAGGGCACCCTGCTCCCACCACAGCTTGACCACAATGTGAGGACAGTGAAGTCCACCTGCACGCACCCAACTACAGCACAGGAGAGAGGACAGTGCAGTCCACCTGCTCCCACCCAGCTCCAGCACAGGAGTGAGGACAGTGCAGTCCACCTGCTCCCACCCAGCTCCAGCACAGGAGTGAGGACACTGCAGTCCACCTGCTCCCACCCAGCTCCAGCACAGGAGTGAGGACAGTGCAGTCCACCTGCTCCCACCCAGCTCCAGCACAGGAGTGAGGACAGTGCAGTCCACCTGCTCAAACCCAGCTCCACCACAGGAGTAAGGACACTGCAGCCCACCTGCTCCCACCCAGCTCCAGCACAGGAGTAAGGACACTGCAGTCCACCTGATCCCACCCAGCTCCAGCACAGGAGTGAGGACAGTGCAGTCCACCTGCTCCCACCCAGCTCCAGCACAGGAGTGAGGACAGTGCAGTCCACCTGCTCCCACCCAGCTCCAGCACAGGAGTGAGGACAGTGCAGTCCACCTGCTCCCACCCAGCTCGAGCACAGGAGTGAGGACACTGCAGTCCACCTGCTCCCACCCAGCTCCAGCACAGGAGTAAGGACACTGCAGTCCACCTGCTCCCACCCAGCTCCAGCACAGGAGTGAGGACAGTGCAGTCCACCTGCTCCCACCCAGCTCCAGCACAGGAGTGAGGACAGTGCAGTCCACCTGCTCCCACCCAGCTCCACCACAGGAGTAAGGACACTGCAGTCCACCTGCTCCCACTCAGCTGCAGCACAGGAGTGAGGACAGTGCAGTCCACCTGCTCCCACTCAGCTCCAGCACAGGAGTGAGGACACTGCAGCCCACCTGCTCCCACCCAGCTCCAGCACATGAGTGAGGACAGTGCAGTCCACCTGCTCCCACTCAGCTCCAGCACAGGAGTGAGGACAGTGCAGTCCACCTGCTCCCACCCAGCTCCAGCACAGGAGTAAGGACACTGCAGTCCACCTGCTCCCACCCAGCTCCAGCACAGGAGTAAGGACACTGCAGTCCACCTGCTCCCACCCAGCTCCAGCACAGGAGTGAGGACAGTGCAGTCCACCTGCTCCCACCCAGCTCCAGCACAGGAGTGAGGACAGTGCAGTCCACCTGCTCCCACCCAGCTCCAGCACAGGAGTAAGGACACTGCAGTCCACCTGCTCCCACTCAGCTGCAGCACAGGAGTGAGGACAGTGCAGTCCACCTGCTCCCACTCAGCTCCAGCACAGGAGTGAGGACACTGCAGTCCACCTGCTCCCACCCAGCTCCAGCACATGAGTGAGGACAGTGCAGTCCACCTGCTCCCACCCAGCTCCAGCACAGGAGTGAGGACAGTGCAGTCCACCTGCTAGCACTCAGCTCCAGCACAGGAGAGAGGACAGTGCAGTCCACCTGCTCCCACTCAGCTCCAGCACAGGAGTGAGGACACTGCAGCCCACCTGCTCCCACCCAGCTCCAGCACATGAGTGAGGACAGTGCAGTCCACCTGCTCCCACCCAGCTCCAGCACAGGAGTGAGGACAGTGCAGTCCACCTGCTCCCACTCAGCTATAGCACAGGAGTGAGGACAGTGCAGTCCACCTGCTCCCACCCAGCTCCAGCACAGGAGTGAGGACACTGCAGTCCACCTGCTCCCACTCAGCTCCAGCACAGGAGTGAGGACACTGCAGTCCACCTGCTCCCACTCAGCTCCAGCACAGGAGTGAGGACAGTACAGTCCACCTGCTCCCACTCAGCTCCAGCACAAGAGTGAGGACAGTGCAGTCCACCTGCTCCCACTCAGCTCCAGCACAAGAGTGAGGACAGTGCAGTCCACCTGCTCCCACCCAGCTCCAGCACAGGAGTGAGGACAGTACAGTCCACCTGCTCCCACTCAGCTCCAGCACAAGAGTGAGGACAGTGCAGTCCACAAAGCTCCCACTCACCTCCAGCACAGGAGTGAGGACAGTGCAGTCCACCTGCTCCCACTCAACTCCAGCACAGGAGTGAGGACAGTACAGTCCACCTGCTCCCACTCAGCTCCAGCCCAGGAGTGAGGACACTGCAGCCCACCTGCTCCCACTCAGCTATAGCACAGGAGTGAGGACAGTGAAGTCCACCTGCTCCCACTCAGCTCCAGCACAGGAGTGAGGACAGTGCAGTCCACCTGCTCCCACTCAGCTCCAGCACAGGAGTGAGGACACTGCAGTCCACCTGCTCCCACTCAGCTCTAGCACAGGAGTGAGGACAGTGCAGTCCACCTGCTCCCACTCAGCTCCAGCACAGGAGTGAGGACACTGCAGTCCACCTGCTCCCACTCAGCTCTAGCACAGGAGTGAGGACAGTGCAGTCCACCTGCTCCCACTCAGCTCCAGCACAGCAGTGAGGACAGTGCAGTCCACAGTGCTCCCACTCAGCTCCAGCACAGGAGTGAGGACACTGCAGCCCACCTGCTCCCACTCAGCTCCAGCACAGGAGTGAGGACACTGCAGCCCAGCTGCTCCCACTCAGCTATAGCACAGGAGTGAGGACAGTGCAGCCCACCTGCTCCCACCCAGCTCCCGCACAGGAGAGAGGACAGTGCAGTCCACCTGCTCCCACTCAGCTCCAGCACAGGAGAGAGGACAGTGCAGTCCACCTGCTCCCACTAAGCTCCAGCACAGGAGAGAGGACAGTACAGTCCATCTGCTCCCACTCAGCTCCAGCACAGGAGTGAGGACAGTGCAGTCCACCTGCTCCCACTCAGCTCCAGCACAGGAGTGAGGACAGTGCAGTCCACCTGCTCCCACTCAGCTCCAGCACAGGAGAGAGGACAGTACAGTCCACCTGCTCCCACCCAGCTCCAGCACAGGAGTGAGGACAGTGCAGTCCACCTGCTCCCACCCAGCTCCAGCACAGGAGTGAGGACAGTGCAGTCCACCTGCTCCCACTCAGCTCCAGCACAGGAGTGAGGACAGTGCAGTCCACCTGCTCCCACTCAGCTCCAGCACAGGAGTGAGGACACTGCAGCCCAGCTGCTCCCACTCAGCTATAGCACAGGAGTGAGGACAGTGCAGTCCACCTGCTCCCACCCAGCTCCAGCACAGGAGTGAGGACAGTGCAGTCCACCTGCTCCCAACCAGCTCCAGCACAGGAGTAAGGACACTGCAGTCCACCTGCTCCCACCCAGCTCCAGCCACAGGAGTAAGGACACTGCAGTCCACCTGCTCCCACCCAGCTCCAGCACAGGAGTGAGGACAGTGCAGTCCACCTGCTCCACCCAGCTCCAGCACAGGAGTGAGGACAGTGCAGTCCACCTGCTCCCACCCAGCTCCAGCACAGGAGTAAGGACACTGCAGCCCACCTGCTCCCACTCAGCTCTAGCACAGGAGTGAGGACAGTGCAGTCCACCTGCTCCCACTCAGCTCCAGCACAGGAGTGAGGACAGTGCAGTCCATCTGCTCCCACTCAGCTCCAGCACAAGAGTGAGGACAGTGCAGTCCACAGAGCTCCCACTCAGATCCAGCACAGGAGTGAGGACAGTGCAGTCCACCTGCTCCCACTCAACTCCAGCACAGGAGTGAGGACAGTACAGTCCACCTGCTCCCACTCAGCTCCAGCCCAGGAGTGAGGACACTGCAGCCCACCTGCTCCCACTCAGCTATAGCACAGGAGTGAGGACAGTGCAGTCCACCTGCTCCCACTCAGCTCCAGCACAGGAGTGAGGACAGTGCAGTCCACCTGCTCCCACTCAGCTCCAGCACAGGAGTGAGGACACTGCAGTCCACCTGCTCCCACCCAGCTCCAGCACAGGAGTGAGGACAGTACAGTCCACCTGCTCCCACTCAGCTCCAGCACAGGAGTGAGGACAGTGCAGCCCACCTGCTCCCACTCAGCTCCAGCACAGGAGAGAGGACAGTGCAGTCCACAGTGCTCCCACTCAGCTCCAGCACAGGAGTGAGGACACTGCAGCCCACCTGCTCCCGAGCTCAGCTCCAGCACAGGAGTGAGGACAGTACAGTAAACCTGCTCCCACTCAGCTCCAGCACAGGAGAGAGGACAGTGCAGCCCACCTGCTCCCACTCAGCTCCAAAACAGGAGAGAGGACACTGCAGCCCACCTGCTCCCACCCAGCTCCAGCACAGGAGTGAGGACAGTGCAGTCCACCTGCTCCCACTCAGCTCCAGCACAGGAGTGAGGACACTGCAGCGACCTGCTCCCGAGCTCAGCTCCAGCACAGGAGTGAGGACAGTACAGTCCCACCTGCTCCCACTCAGCTCCAGCACAGGAGTGAGGACAGTGCAGTCCACCTGCTCCCACTCAGCTCCAGCACAGGAGTGAGGACAGTGCAGTCCACCTGCTCCCACTCAGCTCCAGCACAGGAGTAAGGACAGTGCAGTCCACCTGCTCCCACTCAGTTCCAGCACAGGAGTGAGGACAGTGCAGTCCACCTGCTCCCACCCAGCTCCAGCACAGGAGTGAGGACAGTGCAGTCCACCTGCTCCCACTCAGCTCCAGCACAGGAGTGAGGACAGTGCAGTCCACCTGCTCCCACCCAGCTCCAGCACAGGAGTGAGGACACTGCAGCCCACCTTCTCCCACCCAGCTCCAGCACAGGAGTGAGGACGGTGCAGTCCACCTGCTCCCACTCAGCTCCAGCACAGGAGTGAGGACACTGCAGTACACCTGCTCCCACCCAGCTCCAGCACAGGAGTGAGGACAGTGTAGTCCACCTGCTCCCACCAAGCTCCAGCACAGGAGTGAGGACGGTGCAGTCCACCTGCTCCCACCCAGCTCCAGCACAGGAGTGAGGACACTGCAGCCCACCGGCTCCCACCCAGCTCCAGCACAGGAGTGAGGACGGTGCAGTCCACCTGCTCCCACCCAGCTCCAGCACAGGAGTGAGGACACTGCAGTCCACCTGCTCCCACTCAGCTCCAGCACAGGAGTGAGGACAGTGCAGTCCACCTGCTCCCACTCAGCTGTAGCACAGGAGTGAGGACACTGCAGTCCACCTGCTCCCACCCAGCTCCAGCACAGGAGTGAGGACAGTGCAGTCCACCTGCTCCCACTGTCACTTCAGCACAGGAGAGAGGACAGTGCAGTCCACCTGCTCCCACTCAGCTCCAGCACAGGAGTGAGGACAGTGCAGCCCACCTGCTCCCACTGCCACTTCAGCACAGGAGTGAGGACAGTGCAGTCCACCTGCTCCCACTCAGCTCCAGCCCAGGAGAGAGGACAGTGCAGTCCACCTGCTCCCACCCAGCTCCAGCACAGGAGTGAGGACAGTGCAGTCCACCAGCTCCCACCCAGCTCCAGCACAGGAGTGAGGACAGTGCAGTCCACCTGCTCCCACTCAGCTCTAGCACAGGAGTGAGGACAGTGCAGTCCACAGAGCTCCCACTCAGCTCTAGCACAGGAGTGAGGACAGTGCAGTCCACCTGCTCCCACTCAGCTCTAGCACAGGAGTGAGGACAGTGCAGTCCACCTGCTCCCACCCAGCTCCAGCACAGGAGAGAGGACAGTGGAGTCCACCTGCTCCCACTCAGCTCCTAGCACAGGAGTGAGGACAGTGCAGTCCACCTGCTCCCACTCAGCTCTAGCACAGGAGTGAGGACAGTGCAGTCCACCTGCTGCCACTCAGTTCCAGCACAGGAGTGAAGACAGTACAGTCCACCTGCTCCCACTCACCTCCAGCACAGGAGTGAGGACAGTACAGCCCACTTGCTCCCACTCAGCTTCAGCACAGGAGAGAGGACAGTGCAGTCCACCTGCTCCCACAGAGCTCCAGCACAGGAGTGAGGACAGTGCAGTTCACAGAGCTCCCACCCAGCTCCAGCACAGGAGAGAGGACAGTGCAGTCCACCTGCTCCCACCCAGCTCCAGCACAGGAGTGAGGACAGTGCAGTCCACCTGCTCCCACTCAGCTCCAGCACAGGAATGAGGACAGTGCAGTCCACCTGCTCCCACTCAGCTCCAGCACAGGAGTGAGGACAGTGCAGTCCACCTGCTCCCAATCAGATCCAGCACAGGAGTGAGGACAGTGCAGTCCACCTGCTCCCACTCAGCTCCAGCACAGGAGTGAGGACAGTGCAGTCCACCTGCTCCAACTCAGCTCCAGCACAGGAGTGAGGACAGTGCAGCCCACCTGCTCCCACTCAGCTCCAGCACAGGAGTGAGGACAGTGCAGTCCACCTGCTCCCACTCAGGTCCAGCACAGGAGTGAGGACAGTGCAGTCCACCTGCTCCCACCCAGCTCCAGCACAGGAGTGAGGACACTGCAGTCCACCTGCTCCCACTCAGCTCCAGCCCAGGAGTGAGGACACTGCAGCCCACCTGCTCCCACCCAGCTCCAGCACAGGAGTGAGGACAGTGCAGTCCACCTGCTCCCACTCAGCTCCAGCACAGGAGAGAGGACAGTGCAGTCCACAGAGCTCCCACTCAGCTCCAGCACAGGAGTGAGGACACTGCAGCCCACCTGCTCCCGAGCTCAGCTCCAGCACAGGAGTGAGGACAGTACAGTCCACCTGCTCCCACTCAGCTCCAGCACAGGAGTAAGGACAGTGCAGCCCACCTGCTCCTACTCAGCTCCAGCACAGGAGAGAGGACAGTGCAGTCCACAGTGCTCCCACTCAGCTCCAGCACAGGAGTGAGGACACTGCAGCCCACCTGCTCCCGAGCTCAGCTCCAGCACAGGAGTGAGGACAGTACAGTCCACCTGCTCCCACTCAGCTCCAGCACAGGAGAGAGGACAGTGCAGCCCACCTGCTCCCACTCAGCTCCAGAACAGGAGAGAGGACACTGCAGCCCACCTGCTCCCACCCAGCTCCAGCACAGGAGTGAGGACAGTGCAGTCCACCTGCTCCCACTCAGCTCCAGCACAGGAGTGAGGACACTGCAGCCCACCTGCTCCCGAGCTCAGCTCCAGCACAGGAGTGAGGACAGTACAGTCCACCTGCTCCCACTCAGCTCCAGCACAGGAGTGAGGACAGTGCAGTCCACCTGCTCCCACTCAGCTCCAGCACAGGAGTGAGGACAGTGCAGTCCACCTGCTCCCACTCAGCTCCAGCACAGGAGTGAGGACAGTGCCGTCCACCTGCTCCCACCCAGCTCCAGCACAGGAGTGAGGACAGTGCAGTCCACCTGCTCCCACTCAGCTCCAGCACAGGAGTGAGGACAATGCAGTCCACCTGCTCCCACCCAGCTCCAGCACAGGAGTGAGGACACTGCAGCCCACCTGCTCCCACCCAGCTCCAGCACAGGAGTGAGGACGGTGCAGCCCACCTGCTCCCACTCAGCTCCAGCACAGGAGTGAGGACACTGCAGTCCACCTGCTCCCACCCAGCTCCAGCACAGGAGTGAGGACAGTGCAGTCCACCTGCTCCCACCAAGCTCCAGCACAGGAGTGAGGACAGTGCAGTCCACCTGCTCCCACCCAGCTCCAGCACAGGAGTGAGGACACTGCAGCCCACCGGCTCCCACCCAGCTCCAGCACAGGAGTGAGGACGGTGCAGTCCACCTGCTCCCACCCAGCTCCAGCACAGGAGTGAGGACACTGCAGTCCACCTGCTCCCACTCAGCTCCAGCACAGGAGTGAGGACAGTGCAGTCCACCTGCTCCCACTCAGCTGTAGCACAGGAGTGAGGACACTGCAGTCCACCTGCTCCCACCCAGCTCCAGCACAGGAGTGAGGACAGTGCAGTCCACCTGCTCCCACTGTCACTTCAGCACAGGAGAGAGGACAGTGCAGTCCACCTGCTCCCACTCAGCTCCAGCACAGGGAGTGAGGACAGTGCAGTCCACCTGCTCCCACTGCCACTTCAGCACAGGAGTGAGGACAGTGCAGTCCACCTGCTCCCACTCAGCTCCAGCCCAGGAGAGAGGACAGTGCAGTCCACCTGCTCCCACCCAGCTCCAGCATAGGAGTGAGGACAGTGCAGTCCACAGAGCTCCCACCCAGCTCCAGCACAGGAGAGAGGACAGTGCAGTCCACGGGTTCCCACCCAGCTCCAGCACAGGAGTGAGGACAGTGCAGTCCACCTGCTCCCACTCAGCTCTAGCACAGGAGAGAGGACAGTACAGTCCACCTGCTCCCACCCAGCTCCAGCACAGGAGAGAGGACAGTGCAGTCCACCTGCTCCCACCCAGCTCCAGCACAGGAGTGAGGACAGTGCAGTCCACCTGCTCCCACTCAGCTCCAGCACAGGAGTGAGGACAGTGCAGTCCACCTGCTCCCACTCAGCTCCAGCACAGGAGTGAGGACAGTGCAGTCCACCTGCTCCCACTCAGCTCCAGCACAGGAGTGAGGACAGTGCAGTCCACCTGCTCCCACTCAGCTCCAGCACAGGAGTGAGGACAGTGCAGTCCACCTGCTCCCACTCAGCTCCAGCACAGGAGTGAGGACAGTGCAGTCCACCTGCTCCCACTCAGCTCCAGCACAGGAGTGAGGACAGTGCAGTCCACCTGCTCCCAATCAGCTCCAGCACAGGAGTGAGGACAGTGCAGTCCACATGCTCCCACTCAGCTCCAGCACAGGAGTGAGGACAGTGCAGTCCACCTGCTCCCACTCAGCTCCAGCACAGGAGTGAGGACAGTGCAGTCCACCTGCTCCCAATCAGCTCCAGCACAGGAGTGAGGACAGTGCAGCCCACCTGCTCCCACTCAGCTCCAGCACAGGAGTGAGGACAGTGCAGTCCACCTGCACCCACTCAGCTCCAGCACAGGAGTGAGGACAGTGCAGCCCACCTGCTCCCACTCAGCTCCAGCACAGGAGTGAGGACAGTGCAGTCCACCTGCTCCCACTCAGCTACAGCACAGGAGTGAGGACACTGCAGCCCACCTGCTCCCACTCAGCTCTAGCACAGGAGTGAGGACAGTGCAGTCCACAGAGCACCCACTCAGCTCCAGCACAGGAATGAGGACAGTGCAGTCCACCTGCTCCCACTCAGCTCCAGCACAGGAGTGAGGACAGTGCAGTCCACAGATCTCCCACTCAGCTCCAGCACAGGAGTGAGGACACTGCAGTCCACCAGCTCCCACTCAGCTCCAGCACAGGAGTGAGGACAGTGCAGTCCACAGAGCTCCCACTCAGCTCCAGCACAGGAGTGAGGACAGTGCAGTCCACCTGCTCCCACCCAGCTCCAGCACAGGAGAGAGGACAGTGCAGCCCACCTGCACCCACTCAG
This sequence comes from Callospermophilus lateralis, assembly GCF_048772815.1. Lineage (NCBI taxonomy): Eukaryota > Metazoa > Chordata > Mammalia > Rodentia > Sciuridae > Callospermophilus > Callospermophilus lateralis. The sequence goes on from NW_027512190.1 coordinate 14,590, forward strand.
CTCCAGCACAGGAGAGAGGACAGTGCAGCCCACCTGCTAGCAGTCAGCTCCACCACAGGAGTGAGGACAGTGCAGTCCACCTGCTCCGACTCAGCTCCAGCACAGGAGTGAGGACAGTGCAGTCCACCTGCTCCCACTCAGCTCCAGCCCAGGAGTGAGGACAGTGCAGTCCACCTGCTCCCACTCAGCTCCAGCACAGGAGAGAGGACAGTGCAGCCCACCTGCTAGCACTCAGCTCCAGCACAGGAGTGAGGACAGTGCAGTCCACCTGCTCCCACTCAGCTCCAGCACAGGAGTGAGGACAGTGCAGTTAACCTGCTCCCACTCAGCTCCAGCACAGGAGAGAGGACACTGCAGCATACCTGCTCCCACCCAGCTCCAGCACAGGAGTGAGGACAGTGCAGTCCACCTGCTCCCACTCAGCTCCAGCACAGGAATGAGGACAGTGCAGTCCACCTGCTCCCACTCAGCTCCAGCACAGGAGTGAGGACAGTGCAGTCCACCTGCTCCCAATCAGCTCCAGCACAGGAGTGAGGACAGTGCAGTCCACCTGCTCCCACTCAGCTCCAGCACAGGAGTGAGGACAGTGCAGTCCACCTGCTCCCACTCAGCTCCAGCACAGGAGTGAGGACAGTGCAGCCCACCTGCTCCCAATCAGCTCCAGCACAGGAGTGAGGACAGTGCAGTCCACCAGCTCCCACCCAGCTCCAGCACAGGAGTGAGGACAGTGCAGTCCACCTGCTCCCACTCAGCTCCAGCACAGGAGTGAGGACAGTGCAGCCCACCTGCTCCCACTCAGCTCTAGCACAGGAGTGAGGACAGTGCAGTCCACCTGCTCCCACTCAGCTCCAGCACAGGAGTGAGGACACTGCAGCCCACCTGCTCCCACTCAGCTCTAGCACAGGAGTGAGGACAGTGCAGTCCACAGAGCTCCCACTCAGCTCCAGCACAGGAATGAGGACAGTGCAGTCCACCTGCTCCCACTCAGCTCCAGCACAGGAGTGAGGACAGTGCAGTCCACAGAGCTCCCACTCAGCTCCAGCACAGGAGTGAGGACACTGCAGTCCACCTGCTCCCACTCAGCTCCAGCACAGGAGTGAGGACAGTGCAGTCCACAGAGCTCCCACTCAGCTCCAGCACAGGAGTGAGGACAGTGCAGCACACCTGCTCCCACCCAGCTCCAGCACAGGAGAGAGGACAGTGCAGTCCACAGAGCTCCCACTCAGCTCCAGCACAGGAGTGAGGACACTGCAGTCCACCTGCTCCCACTCAGCTCCAGCACAGGAGTGAGGACAGTGCAGTCCACAGAGCTCCCACTCAGCTCCAGCACAGGAGTGAGGACAGTGCAGCACACCTGCTCCCACCCAGCTCCAGCACAGGAGAGAGGACAGTGCAGCCCACCTGCTCCCACTCAGCTCCAGCACAGGAGAGAGGGACAGTGCAGCCCACCTGCTAG
>NW_027512191.1:0-16015 GCF_048772815.1 Callospermophilus lateralis
AATGGGTGACAAAATATTTGCTGGTATTTCGGAAACTCGTTATTTCGTAGACTTGGCAACCCCTCTCAATGAAAGCGCTTTCCACAGTCTGTGCCTAGGGCTACTTGAAGAGGAAACAAACCATAGAGACAAAACTGAGAACTCCTTTATTTTGTCAAGTTTCAAAAGAGCTACTACACACCATGTTGGATTTAGAGTTCCAAATTCATCTATCTATGTGGGAGAGAACAGAGGGAAACCTAAATATAAAAACTGCTACTCTAGACGAACGCTTCAACCTAGAAGAACAAAATTTGGTGAGCCAAGTGGGATTTGTGTACTGATCATTACCACCAAGTATTATCAAGATTGGGTGAAAAAATATTTGCTGGTATTTCGGAAACTCGTTATTTCGTAGAAGCTTGGCAACCCCTCTCAATGAAAGTGCTTTCCACAGTGTGTTCCTAGGGCTACTTGAAGAGAAACAAACCATAGAGACAAAACTGAGAACTCCTTTATTTTGTCAAGTTTCAAAGAGCTACTACAAACCATGTTGGATTTAGAGTTCCAAATTCATCTATCTGTATAGGAGAGAACAGAGGGAAACCTAAATATAAAAAATGCTACTGTACACGAACGCTTCAACCTAGAAGAACTAAATTTGGTGAGCGAAGTGGGATTTGTGTACTGATTATTAGCAACAAGTATCATCAAGATTGGGTGAAAAAATATTTATTGGTATTTCGGAAACTCGTGATTTCTTAGATGCTTGGCAACCCCTCTCAATGAAAGTGCTTTTCCACAGTCTGTGCCTAGCGCTACATGAAGAGGAAAAAACCATAGCGACAAAACTGAGAACTCCTTTATTTTGTCAAGTTTCAAAGAGCTACTGCAAACCATGTTGGATTTAGAGTTCCAAATTCATCTTTCTATATAGGAGAGAACAGAATGAAACCTAAATATAAAAACTGCTACTGTAGAAAACGCTTCAAAATAGAAGAACAAAATTTGGTGAGCCAAGTAGGATTTGTGTACTGATCATTACCACCAAGTATCATCAAGATTGGGTGAAAAAATATTTGCTGGTATTTCGGAAACTCATTATTTCGTAGACTTGGCAACCCCTCTAAATGAAAGTGCTTTTCCACAGTCTGTGCCTAGGGCTACTTGAACAGGAAACAAACCATAGAGACAAAACTGAGAACTCATTTATTTTCTCAAGTTTCAAAGAGCTACTACAAACCATGTTGGATTTAGAGTTCCAAATTCATCTATCTGTATAGGAGAGAACAGAGGGAAACCTTAATATAAAAACTGCTACTGTACACGAACGCTTCAACCTAGAAGAACAAAATTTGGTGAGCCAAGTGGGACTTGTGTACTGATCATTAGCAACAAGTATCATCAAGATTGGGTGAAAAAATATTTGCTGGTATTTCGGAAACTCGTTATTTCTTAGAAGCTTGGCATCCCCTCTCAATGAAAGTGCTTTTCCACAGTCTGTGCCTAGGGCTACTTGAAGAGGAAACAAACCATAGAGACAAAACTGAGAACTCCTTTATTTTGCCAAGTTTCAAAGAGCTACTACAAACCATGTTGGATTTAGAGTTCCAAATTCATCTATCTATATATGAGAGAACAGAGGGAAACCTAAATATAAAAACTGCTACTGTAGACGAACGCTTCAACCTAGAAGAACAAAATTTTGGTGAACCAAGTGGGATTTGTGTACTGATCATTACCACCAAGTATCATCAAGATTGGGTGAAAAAATATTTGCTGGTATTTCGGAAACTCGTGATTTCTTAGAAGCTTGGGAACCCCTCTCAATGAAAAAGCTTTTCCACAGTCTGTGCCTAGTGCTACTTGAAGAGGAAACAAACCATAGCGAAAAAACTGAGACCTCCTTTATTTTGTCAAGTTTCAAAGAGCTACTACAAACCATGTTGGATTTAGAGTTCCAAATTCATCTATCTGTATAGGAGAGAACAGAGGGAGACCTAAATATAAAAACTGCTACTGTACACGAACGCTTCAACCTAGAAGAACAAAATTTGGTGAGCCAAGTGGGATTTGTGTACTGATCATTAGCAACAAGTATCATCAAGATTGGGTGAAAAAATATTTGCTGGTATTTCGGAAACTCCTTATTTCTTAGAAGCTTGGCAACCCCTCTCAATGAAAGTGCTTTTCCACAGTTTGTGCCTTGGGCTACGTGAAGAGGAAACAAACCATAGAGACAAATCTGAGAACTCCTTTATTTTGTCAAGTTTCAAAGAGCTACTACAAACCATGTTGGATTTAGAGTTCCAAATTCATCTATCTATATAGGAGAGAACAGAGAGAAACCTAAATATAAAAAATGCTACTGTAGACGAACGCGTCAACCTAGAAGAACAAAATTTGGTAAGCCAAGTGGGATTTGTGTACTGATCATTACCACCAAGTATCATTAAGATTGGGTGAAAAAAATATTGCTGGTATTTCAGAAACTCGTGATTTCTTGGAAGCTTGGGAACCCCTCTCAATGAAAGTGCTTTTCCACAGTCTGTGCCTAGGGCTACTTGAAGAGGAAACAAACCATAGCGAAAAAACTGAGAATTCCTTTTTTTGGTCAAGTTTCAAAGAGCTACTACAAACCATGTTGGATTTAGAGTTCCAAATTAATCTATCTATATGCGAGAGAACAGAGGGAAACCTAAATATAAAAACTGCTACTGTAGACGAACGCTTCAACCTAGAAAAACAAAATTTGGTGAGCCAAGTGGGATTTGTGTACTGATCATTACCACCAAGTATCATCAAGTTTGGGTGAAAAAATATTTGCTGGTATTTCGGAAACTCGTTATTTCGTAGACTTGGCAACCCCTCTCAATGAAAGTGCTTTCCACAGTCTGTGCCTAGGGCTACTTGAAGAGGAAACAAACCATAGAGACAAAACTGAGAACTCCTTTATTTTGTCAAGTTTCAAAGAGCTACTACAAACCATGTTGGATTTAGAGTTCCAAATTCATCTATCTGTATAGGAGAGAACAGAGGGAAACCTAAATATAAAAAATGCTACTGTACACGAACGCTTCAACCTAGAAGAACTAAATTTGGTGAGCCAAGTGGGATTTGTGTACTGATTATTAGCAACAAGTATCATCAAGATTGGGTGAAAAAATATTTGCTGGTATTTCGGAAACTCGTTATTTCTTAGAAGCTTGGCAACCCCTCTCAATGAAAGTGCTTTTCCACAGTCTGTGCCTAGGGCTACTTGAAGAGGAAACAAACCATAGAGACAAAACTGAGAACTCCTTTATTTTGCCAAGTTTCAAAGAGCTACTACAAACCATGTTGGATTTAGAGTTCCAAATTCATCTATCTATATAGGAGAGAACAAAGAGAAACCTAAATATAAAAACTGCTACTGTAGACAAACTCTTCAACCTAAAAGAACAAAATTTGTTGAGCCAAGTGGGATTTGTGTACTGATCATTACCACCAAGTATCAACAAGATTGTGTGAAAAAATATTTGCTGGTATTTCGGAAACTCGTTATTTCTTAGAAGCTTGGCAACCCATCTCAATGAAATTGCTTTCCACAGTCTGTGCCTAGGGCTAATTGAAGAGGAAACAAACCATAGAGACAAAACTGAGAACTCCTTTATTTTGTCAAGTTTCAAAGAGCTACTACAAACCATGTTGGATTTAGAGTTCCAAATTCATCTATCTATATATGAGAGAACAGAGTGAAACCTAAATATAAAAACTGCTACTGTAGACGAACGCTTCAACCTAGAAGAACAAAATTTGGTGAACCAAGTGGGATTTGTGTACTGATCATTACCACCAAGTATCATCAAGATTGGGTGAAAAAATATTTGCTGGTATTTCGGAAACTCGTGATTTCTTAGAAGCTTGGGAACCCCTCTCAATGAAAGGGCTTTTCCACAGTCTGTGCCTAGTGCTACTTGAAGAGGAAACAAACCATAGCGAAAAAACTGAGAACTCCTTTATTTTGTCAAGTTTCAAAGAGCTACTACAAACCATGTTGGATTTAGAGTTCCAAATTCATCTATCTGTATAGGAGAGAACAGAGGGAGACCTAAATATAAAAACTGCTACTGTACACGAACGCTTCAACCTAGAAGAACAAAATTTGGTGAGCCAAGTGGGATTTGTGTACTGATCATTAGCAACAAGTATCATCAAGATTGGGTGAAAAAATATTTGCTGGTATTTCGGAAACTCGTTATTTCTTAGAAGCTTGGCAACCCCTCTCAATGAAAGTGCTTTTCCACAGTCTGTGCCTTGGGCTACGTGAAGAGGAAACAAACCATAGAGACAAAACTGAGAACTCCTTTATTTTGTCAAGTTTCAAAGAGCTACTACAAACCATGTTGGATTTAGAGTTCCAAATTCATCTATCTATATAGGAGAGAACAGAGAGAAACCTAAATATAAAAACTGCTACTGTAGACGAACGCTTCAACCTAGAAGAACAAAATTCGGTGAGCCAAGTGGGATTTGTGTACTGATCATTACCACCAAGTATCATTAAGATTGGGTGAAAAAATATTTGCTGGTATTTCAGAAACTCGTGATTTCTTGGAAGCTTGGGAACCCCTCTCAATGAAAGTGCTTTTCCACAGTCTGTGCCTAGGGCTACTTGAAGAGGAAACAAACCATAGCGAAAAAACTGAGAACTCCTTTTTTTGGTCAAGTTTCAAAGAGCTACTACAAACCATGTTGGATTTAGAGTTCCAAATTCATCTATCTATATGCGAGAGAACAGACTGAAACCTAAATATAAAAACTGCTACTGTAGACGAACGCTTCAACCTAGAAGAACAAAATTTGGTGAGCCAAGTGGGATTTGTGTACTGATCATTACCACCAAGTATCATCAAGAATGGGTGAAAAAATATTTGCTGGTATTTCGGAAACTCGTTATTTCGTAGACTTGGCAACCCCTCTCAATGAAAGCGCTTTCCACAGTCTGTGCCTAGGGCTACTTGAAGAGGAAACAAACCATAGAGACAAAACTGAGAACTCCTTTATTTTGTCAAGTTTCAAAGAGCTACTACAAACCATGTTGGATATAGAGTTCCAAATTCATCTATCTATATGGGAGAGAACAGAGGGAAACCTAAATATAAAAACTGCTACTGTAGACGAACGCTTCAACCTAGAAGAACAAAATTTGGTGTGCCAAGTGAGATTTGTGTACTGATCATTACCACCAAGGATTATCAAGATTGGGTGAAAAAATATTTGCTGGTATTTCGGAAACTCGTTATTTCGTAGAAGCTTGGCAACCCCTCTCAATGAAAGTGCTTTCCACAGTCTGTGCCTAGGGCTACTTGAAGAGGAAACAAACCATAGAGACAAAACTGAGAACTCCTTTATTATGTCAAGTTTCAAAGAGCTACTACAAACCATGTTGGATTTAGAGTTCCAAATTCATCTATCTATATATGAGAGAACAGAGGGAAACCTAAATATAAAAACTGCTACTGTAGACGAACGCTTCAACCTAGAAGAACAAAATTTGGTGAACCAAGTGGGATTTGTGTACTGATCATTACCACCAAGTATCATCAAGATTGGGTGAAAAAATATTTGCTGGTATTTCGGAAACTCGTGATTTCTTAGAAGCTTGGGAACCCCTCTCAATGAAAGGGCTTTTCCACAGTCTGTGCCTAGTGCTACTTGAAGAGGAAACAAACCATAGCGAAAAAACTGAGACCTCCTTTATTTTGTCAAGTTTCAAAGAGCTACTACAAACCATGTTGGATTTAGAGTTCCAAATTCATCTATCTGTATAGGAGAGAACAGAGGGAGACCTAAATATAAAAACTGCTACTGTACACGAACGCTTCAACCTAGAAGAACAAAATTTGGTGAGCCAAGTGGGATTTGTGTACTGATCATTAGCAACAAGTATCATCAAGATTGGGTGAAAAAATATTTGCTGGTATTTCGGAAACTCGTTATTTCTTAGAAGCTTGGCAACCCCTCTCAATGAAAGTGCTTTTCCACAGTCTGTGCCTTGGGCTACGTGAAGAGGAAACAAACCATAGAGACAAATCTGAGAACTCCTTTATTTTGTCAAGTTTCAAAGAGCTACTACAAACCATGTTGGATTTAGAGTTCCAAATTCATCTATCTATATAGGAGAGAACAGAGAGAAACCTAAATATAAAAACTGCTACTGTAGACGAACGCGTCAACCTAGAAGAACAAAATTTGGTAAGCCAAGTGGGATTTGTGTACTGATCATTACCACCAAGTATCATTAAGATTGGGTGAAAAAATATTTGCTGGTATTTCAGAAACTCGTGATTTCTTGGAAGCTTGGGAACCCCTCTCAATGAAAGTGCTTTTCCACAGTCTGTGCCTAGGGCTACTTGAAGAGGAAACAAACCATAGCGAAAAAACTGAGAATTCCTTTTTTTGGTCAAGTTTCAAAGAGCTACTACAAACCATGTTGGATTTAGAGTTCCAAATTAATCTATCTATATGCGAGAGAACAGAGGGAAACCTAAATATAAAAACTGCTACTGTAGACGAACGCTTCAACCTAGAAAAACAAAATTTGGTGAGCCAAGTGGGATTTGTGTACTGATCATTACCACCAAGTATCATCAAGTTTGGGTGAAAAAATATTTGCTGGTATTTCGGAAACTCGTTATTTCGTAGACTTGGCAACCCCTCTCAATGAAAGTGCTTTCCACAGTCTGTGCCTAGGGCTACTTGAAGAGGAAACAAACCATAGAGACAAAACTGAGAACTCCTTTGTTTTCTCAAGTTTCAAAGAGCTACTACAAACCATGTTGGATTTAGAGTTCCAAATTCATCTATCTGTATCGGAGAGAACAGAGGAAAACCTAAATATAAAAAATGCTACTGTACACGAACGCTTCAACCTAGAAGAACTAAATTTGGTGAGCCAAGTGGGATTTGTGTACTGATTATTAGCAACAAGTATCATCAAGATTGGGTGAAAAAATATTTATTGGTATTTCGGAAACTCGTGATTTCTTAGAAGCTTGGCAACCCCTCTCAATGAAAGTGCTTTTCCACAGTCTGTGCCTAGGGCTACTTGAAGAGGAAAAAACCATAGCGGCAAAACTGAGAACTCCTTTATTTTGTCAAGTTTCAAAGAGCTACTGCAAACCATGTTGGATTTAGAGTTCCAAATTCATCTTTCTATATAGGAGAGAACAGAATGAAACCTAAATATAAAAACTGCTACTGTAGACGAACGCTTCAAAATAGAAGAACAAAATTTGGTGAGCCAAGTAGGATTTGTGTACTGATCATTACCACCAAGTATCATCAAGATTGGGTGAAAAAATATTTGCTGGTATTTCGGAAACTCGTTATTTCTTAGAAGCTTGGCAACCCCTCTCAATGAAAGTGCTTTTCCACAGTCTGTGCCTAGGGCTACTTGAAGAGGAAACAAACCATAGAGACAAAACTGAGAACTCCTTTATTTTGCCAAGTTTCAAAGAGCTACTACAAACCATGTTGGATTTAGAGTTCCAAATTCATCTATCTATATAGGAGAGAACAAAGAGAAACCTAAATATAAAAACTGCTACTGTAGACAAACTCTTCAACCTAAAAGAACAAAATTTGTTGAGCCAAGTGGGATTTGTGTACTGATCATTACCACCAAGTATCAACAAGATTGTGTGAAAAAATATTTGCTGGTATTTCGGAAACTCGTTATTTCTTAGAAGCTTGGCAACCCATCTCAATGAAATTGCTTTCCACAGTCTGTGCCTAGGGCTAATTGAAGAGGAAACAAACCATAGAGACAAAACTGAGAACTCCTTTATTTTGTCAAGTTTCAAAGAGCTACTACAAACCATGTTGGATTTAGAGTTCCAAATTCATCTATCTATATATGAGAGAACAGAGTGAAACCTATATATAAAAACTGCTACTGTAGACGAACGCTTCAACCTAGAAGAACAAAATTTGGTGAACCAAGTGGGATTTGTGTACTGATCATTACCACCAAGTATCATCAAGATTGGGTGAAAAAATATTTGCTGGTATTTCGGAAACTCGTGATTTCTTAGAAGCTTGGGAACCCCTCTCAATGAAAGGGCTTTTCCACAGTCTGTGCCTAGTGCTACTTGAAGAGGAAACAAACCATAGCGAAAAAACTGAGAACTCCTTTATTTTGTCAAGTTTCAAAGAGCTACTACAAACCATGTTGGATTTAGAGTTCCAAATTCATCTATCTGTATAGGAGAGAACAGAGGGAGACCTAAATATAAAAACTGCTACTGTACACGAACGCTTCAACCTAGAAGAACAAAATTTGGTGAGCCAAGTGGGATTTGTGTACTGATCATTAGCAACAAGTATCATCAAGATTGGGTGAAAAAATATTTGCTGGTATTTCGGAAACTCGTTATTTCTTAGAAGCTTGGCAACCCCTCTCAATGAAAGTGCTTTTCCACAGTCTGTGCCTTGGGCTACGTGAAGAGGAAACAAACCATAGAGACAAATCTGAGAACTCCTTTATTTTGTCAAGTTTCAAAGAGCTACTACAAACCATGTTGGATTTAGAGTTCCAAATTCATCTATCTATATAGGAGAGAACAGAGAGAAACCTAAATATAAAAACTGCTACTGTAGACGAACGCTTCCACCTAGAAGAACAAAATTTGGTGAGCCAAGTGGGATTTGTGTACTGATCATTACCACCAAGGATCATTAAGATTGGGTGAAAAAATATTTGCTGGTATTTCAGAAACTCGTGATTTCTTGGAAGCTTGGGAACCCCTCTCAATGAAAGTGCTTTTCCACAGTCTGTGCCTAGGGCTACTTGAAGAGGAAACAAACCATAGCGAAAAAACTGAGAACTCCTTTTTTTGGTCAAGTTTCAAAGAGCTACTACAAACCATGTTGGATTTAGAGTTCCAAATTCATCTATCTATATGCGAGAGAACAGACTGAAACCTAAATATAAAAACTGCTACTGTAGACGAACGCTTCAACCTAGAAGAACAAAATTTGGTGAGCCAAGTGGGATTTGTGTACTGATCATTACCACCAAGTATCATCAAGAATCGGTGAAAAAATATTTGCTGGTATTTCGGAAACTCGTTATTTCGTAGACTTGGCAACCCCTCTCAATGAAAGCGCTTTCCACAGTCTGTGCCTAGGGCTACTTGAAGAGGAAACAAACCATAGAGACAAAACTGAGAACTCCTTTATTTTGTCAAGTTTCAAAGAGCTACTACAAACCATGTTGGATTTAGAGTTCCAAATTCATCTATCTATATGGGAGAGAACAGAGGGAAACCTAAATATAAAAACTGCTACTGTAGACGAACGCTTCAACCTAGAAGAACAAAATTTGGTGTGCCAAGTGAGATTTGTGTACTGATCATTACCACCAAGTATTATCAAGATTGGGTGAAAAAATATTTGCTGGTATTTCGGAAACTCGTTATTTCGTAGAAGCTTGGCAACCCCTCTCAATGAAAGTGCTTTCCACAGTCTGTGCCTAGGGCTACTTGAAGAGGAAACAAACCATAGAGACAAAACTGAGAACTCCTTTATTATGTCAAGTTTCAAAGAGCTACTACAAACCATGTTGGATTTAGAGTTCCAAATTCATCTATCTGTATAGGAGAGAACAGAGGGAAACCTAAATATAAAAAATGCTACTGTACACGAACGCTTCAACCTAGAAGAACTAAATTTGGTGAGCCAAGTGGGATTTGTGTACTGATTATTAGCAACAAGTATCATCAAGATTGGGTGAAAAAATATTTATTGGTATTTCGGAAACTCGTGATGTCTTAGAAGCTTGGCAACCCCTCTCAATGAAAGTGCTTTTCCACAGTCTGTGCCTAGGGCTACTTGAAGAGGAAACAAACCATAGAGACAAATCTGAGAACTCCTTTATTTTGTCAAGTTTCAAAGAGCTACTACAAACCATGTTGTATTTAGAGTTCCAAATTCTTCTATCTATATATGAGAGAACAGAGGGAAACCTAAATATAAAAACTGCTACTGTAGACGAACGCTTCAACCTAGAAGAACAAAATTTGGTGAGCCAAGTGTGATTTGTGTACTGCTCATTAGCACCAAGTATCATCAAGATTGGGTGAAAAAATATTTGCTGGTATTTCGGAAACTCGTAATTTCTTAGAAGCTTGGCAACCCCTCTCAATGAATGTGCTTTTCCAGATTCTGTGCCTAGGGCTACTTGAACAGGAAACAAACCATAGAGACAAAACTGAGAACTCATTTATTTTCTCAAGTTTCAAAGAGCTACTACAAACCATGTTGGATTTAGAGTTCCAAATTCATCTATCTGTATAGGAGAGAACAGATTGAAACCTTAATATAAAAACTGCTACTGTACACGAACGCTTCAACCTAGAAGAACAAAATTTGGTGAGCCAAGTGGGATTTGTGTACTGATCATTAGCAACAAGTATCATCAAGATTGGGTGAAAAAATATTTGCTGGTATTTCGGAAACTCGTTATTTCTTAGAAGCTTGGCAACCCCTCTCAATGAAAGTGCTTTTCCACAGTCTGTGCCTAGGGCTACTTGAAGAGGAAACAAACCATAGAGACAAAACTGAGAACTCCTTTATTTTGCCAAGTTTCAAAGAGCTACTACAAACCATGTTGGATTTAGAGTTCCAAATTCATCTATCTATATAGGAGAGAACAAAGAGAAACCTAAATATAAAAACTGCTACTGTAGACAAACGCTTCAACCTAGAAGAACAAAATTTGTTGAGCCAAGTGGGATTTGTGTACTGATCATTACCACCAAGTATCAACAAGATTGTGTGAAAAAATATTTGCTGGTATTTCGGAAACTCGTTATTTCTTAGAAGCTTGGCAACCCATCTCAATGAAATTGCTTTCCACAGTCTGTGCCTAGGGCTAATTGACGAGGAAACAAACCATAGAGACAAAACTGAGAACTCCTTTATTTTGTCAAGTTTCAAAGAGCTACTACAAACCATGTTGGATTTAGAGTTCCAAATTCATCTATCTATATATGAGAGAACAGAGTGAAACCTAAATATAAAAACTGCTACTGTAGACGAACGCTTCAACCTAGAAGAACAAAATTTGGTGAACCAAGTGGGATTTGTGTACTGATCATTACCACCAAGTATCACCAAGATTGGGTGAAAAAATATTTGCTGGTATTTCGGAAACTCGTGATTTCTTAGAAGCTTGGGAACCCCTCTCAATGAAAGGGCTTTTCCACAGTCTGTGCCTAGTGCTACTTGAAGAGGAAACAAACCATAGCGAAAAAACTGAGAACTCCTTTATTTTGTCAAGTTTCAAAGAGCTACTACAAACCATGTTGGATTTAGAGTTCCAAATTCATCTATCTGTATAGGAGAGAACAGAGGGAGACCTAAATATAAAAACTGCTACTGTACACGAACGCTTCAACCTAGAAGAACAAAATTTGGTGAGCCAAGTGGGATTTGTGTACTGATCATTAGCAACAAGTATCATAAAGATTGGGTGAAAAAATATTTGCTGGTATTTCGGAAACTCGTTATTTCTTAGAAGCTTGGCAACCCCTCTCAATGAAAGTGCTTTTCCACAGTCTGTGCCTTGGGCTACGTGAAGAGGAAACAAACCATAGAGACAAATCTGAGAACTCCTTTATTTTTTCAAGTTTCAAAGAGCTACTACAAACCATGTTGTATTTAGAGTTCCAAATTCATCTATCTATATAGGAGAGAACAGAGAGAAACCTAAATATAAAAACTGCTACTGTAGACGAACGCTTCAACCTAGAAGAACAAAATTTGGTAAGCCAAGTGGGATTTGTGTACTGATCATTACCACCAAGTATCATTAAGATTGGGTGAAAAAATATTTGCTGGTATTTCAGAAACTCGTGATTTCTTGGAAGCTTGGGAACCCCTCTCAATGAAAGTGCTTTTCCACAGTCTGTGCCTAGGGCTACTTAAAGAGGAAACAAACCATAGCGAAAAAACTGAGAACTCCTTTTTTTGGTCAAGTTTCAAAGAGCTACTACAAACCATGTTGGATTTAGAGTTCCAAATTCATCTATCTATATGCGAGAGAACAGAGGGAAACCTAAATATAAAAACTGCTACTGTAGACGAACGCTTCAACCTAGAAAAACAAAATTTGGTGAGCCAAGTGGGATTTGTGTACTGATCATTACCACCAAGTATCATCAAGTTTGGGTGAAAAAATATTTGCTGGTATTTCGGAAACTCGTTATTTCGTAGACTTGGCAACCCCTCTCAATGAAAGCGCTTTCCACAGTCTGTGCCTAGGACTACTTGAAGAGGAAACAAACCATAGAGACAAAACTGAGAACTCCTTTATTTTGTCAAGTTTCAAAGAGCTACTACAAACCATGTTGGATTTAGAGTTCCAAATTCATCTATCTATATGGGAGAGAACAGAGGGAAACCTAAATATAAAAACTGCTACTGTAGACGAACGCTTCAACCTAGAAGAACAAAATTTGGTTAGCCAAGTGGGATTTGTGTACTGATCATTACCACCAAGTATTATCAAGATTGGGTGAAAAAATATTTGCTGGTATTTCGGAAACTCGTTATTTCGTAGAAGCCTGGCAACTCCTCTCAATGAAAGTGCTTTCCACAGTGTGTGCCTAGGGCTACTTGAAGAGGAAACAAACCATAGAGACAAAACTGAGAACTCCTTTATTTTGTCAAGTTTCAAAGAGCTACTACAAACCATGTTGGATTTAGAGTTCCAAATTCATCTATCTATATAGGAGAGAACAGAGAGAAACCTAAATATAAAAACTGCTACTGTAGACGAACGCTTCAACCTAGAAGAACAAAATTTGGTGAGCCAAGTGGGATTTGTGTACTGATCATTACCACCAAGTATCATTAAGATTGGGTGAAAAAATATTTGATGGTATTTCAGAAACTCGTGATTTCTTGGAAGCTTGGGAACTCCTCTCAATGAAAGTGCTTTTCCACAGTCTGTGCCTAGGGCTACTTGAAGAGGAAACAAACCATAGCGAAAAAACTGAGAACTCCTTTTTTTGGTCAAGTTTCAAAGAGCTACTACAAACCATGTTGGATTTAGAGTTCCAAATTCATCTATCTATATGCGAGAGAACACAGGGAAACCTAAATATAAAAACTGCTACTGTAGACGAACGCTTCAAAGTAGAAAAACAAAATTTGGTGAGCCAAGTGGGATTTGTGTACTGATCATTACCACCAAGTATCATCAAGTTTGGGTGAAAAAATATTTGCTGGTATTTCGGAAACTCGTTATTTCGTAGACTTGGCAACCCCTCTCAATGAAAGCGCTTTCCACAGTCTGTGCCTAGGGCTACTTGAAGAGGAAACAAACCATAGAGACAAAACTGAGAACTCCTTTATTTTGTCAAGTTTCAAAGAGCTACTACAAACCATGTTGGATTTAGAGTTCCAAATTCATCTATCTATATGGGAGAGAACAGAGGGAAACCTAAATATAAAAACTGCTACTGTAGACGAACGCTTCAACCTAGAAGAACAAAATTTGGTTAGCCAAGTGGGATTTGTGTACTGATCATTACCACCAAGTATTATCAAGATTGGGTGAAAAAATATTTGCTGGTATTTCGGAAACTCGTTATTTCGTAGAAGCCTGGCAACCCCTCTCAATGAAAGTGCTTTCCACAGTGTGTGCCTAGGGCTACTTGAAGAGGAAACAAACCATAGAGACAAAACTGAGAACTCCTTTATTTTGTCAAGTTTCAAAGAGCTACTACAAACCATGTTGGATTTAGAGTTCCAAATTCATCTATCTGTATAGGAGAGAACAGAGGGAAACCTAAATATAAAAAATGCTGCTGTACACGAACGCTTCAACCTAGAAGAACTAAATTTGGTGAGCCAAGTGGGATTTGTGTACTGATTATTAGCAACAAGTATCATCAAGATTGGGTGAAAAAATATTTATTGGTATTTCGGAAACTCGTGATTTCTTAGAAGCTTGGCAACCCCTCTCAATGAAAGTGCTTTTCCACAGTCTGTGACTAGGGCTACTTGAAGAGGAAAAAACCATAGCGACAAAACTGAGAACTCCTTTATTTTGTCAAGTTTCAAAGAGCTACTACAAACCATGTTAGATTTAGAGTTCCAAATTCATCTTTCTATATAGGAGAGAAAAGAGGGAAACCTAAATATAAAAACTGCTACTGTAGACGAACGCTTCAAAATAGAAGAACAAAATTTGGTGAGCCAAGTAGGATTTGTGTACTGATCATTACCACCAAGTATCATCAAGATTGGGTGAAAAAATATTTGCTGGTATTTCGGAAACTCGTTATTTCGTAGACTTGGCAACCCCTCTAAATGAAAGTGCTTTTCCACAGTCTGTGCCTAGGGCTACTTGAAGAGGAAACAAACCATAGAGACAAAACTGAGAACTCCTTTATTTTGTCAAGTTTCAAAGAGCTACTACAAACCATGTTGGATTTAGAGTTCCAAATTCATCTATCTATACAGGAGAGAACAAAGAGAAACCTAAATATAAAAACTGCTACTGTAGACAAACGCTTCAACCTAGAAGAACAAAATTTGGTGAGCCAAGTGGGATTTGTGTACTGATCATTACCACCAAGTATCAACAAGATTGTGTGAAAAAATATTTGCTGGTATTTCGGAAACTCGTTATTTCTTAGAAGCTTGGAAACCCATCTCAATGAAAGTGCTTTCCACAGTGAGTGCCTAGGGCTACTTGAAGAGGAAACAAACCATAGAGACAAAACTGAGAACTCCTTTATTTTGTCAAGTTTCAAAGAGCTACTACAAACCATGTTGGATTTAGAGTTCCAAATTCATCTATCTGTATAGGAGAGAACAGAGGGAAACCTAAATATAAAAAATGCTACTGTACACGAACGCTTCAACCTAGAAGAACTAAATTTGGTGAGCCAAGTGAAATTTGTGTACTGATTATTAGCAACAAGTATCATCAAGATTGGGTGAAAAAATATTTATTGGTATTTCGGAAACTCGTGATTTCTTAGAAGCTTGGCAACCCATCTCAATGAAAGTGCTTTTCAACAGTCTGTGCCTAGGGCTACTTGAAGAGGAAAAAACCATAGCGACAAAACTGAGAACTCCTTTATTTTGTCAAGTTTCAAAGAGCTACTGGAAAACAATGTTGGATTTAGAGTTCCAAATTCATCTTCCTATATAGGAGAGAACAGAATGAAACCTAAATATAAAAACTGCTACTGTAGACGAACGCTTCAAAATAGAAGAACAAAATTTGGTGAGCCAAGTAGGATTTGTGTACTGATCATTACCACCAAGTATCATCAAGATTGGGTGAAAAAATATTTGCTGGTATTTCGGAAACTCGTTATTTCGTAGACTTGGCAACCCCTCTAAATGAAAGTGCTTTTCCACAGTCTGTGCCTAGGGCTACTTGAAGAGGAAACAAACCATAGAGACAAAACTGAGAACTCCTTTATTTTGTCAAGTTTCAAAGAGCTACTACAAACCATGTTGGATTTGGAGTTCCAAATTCATCTATCTATATAGGAGAGAACAAAGAGAAACCTAAATATAAAAACTGCTACTGTAGACAAACGCTTCAACCTAGAAGAACAAAATTTGGTGAGCCAAGTGGGATTTGTGTACTGATCATTACCACCAAGTATCAACAAGATTGTATGAAAAAATATTTGCTGGTATTTCGGAAACTCGTTATTTCTTAGAAGCTTGGCAACCCATCTCAATGAAAGTGCTTTCCACAGTCTGTGCCTAGGGCTAATTGAAGTGGAAACAAACCAGAGAGACAAAACTGAGAACTCCTTTATTTTGTCAAGTTTCAAAGAGCTACTACAAACCATGTTGGATTTAGAGTTCCAAATTCATCTATCTATATATGAGAGAACAGAGTGAAACCTAAATATAAAAACTGCTACTGTAGACGAACGCTTCAACCTAGAAGAACAAAATTCGGTGAGCCAAGTGGGATTTGTGTACTGATCATTACCACCAAGTATCATCAAGA